>NC_043975.1:12135684-12190684 GCF_902148855.1 Sphaeramia orbicularis | reverse complement strand
ATTCGCACCAAGACAAAGATTAAGATAAAAATGTACCTGGAATCGAACCAAAACACCTGGTAATCTTCTTTTTTTGACATTAAGTTTTATCTTTCTTAATGTATTCTTAATGTGTGTAAGTAGCTTTGGCTTGGTTTCGAACCTGACAGAGTTATTATTAAAAAATAAATAAATAAATGGCACCACAGGGTTAGAATTGCGAGCACTTTCAAGCACTTCAACTAAAATTAAATCAATCAATCAATCAATCAACGTGTATTTATATAGCACTTTACAACATCATAAAGAAGATCAAAGTGCTTTACATCTAAAAGCAGGATTAAATTATAAGACAGAAATAGTTTTTAGACCTTTTTTTTTTAAGACCTTGAAAACACAATGTTGAAATTCAAGCCTTTTCAAGGATTTCAAGTACATGTATAAACCCTGAGTAAAGAAAAAAAAAAAAAAAAAGAGAGAAGAAAAACAAGAATAAGACCTAATGGATTTGGTTTGGATGTTTCCAGGGCTGAGGATGGACCGACCTGCATCATTATCGAAGCTCTGGATGAGGATTCAAGCAGAAGCAGATTCACGTGGCTCCTAAATATGGATGTAAAGGTACATGAGTCCACCTTCTTTTTTCCTCTTCAAGTTAAACCTGGAAAACAGCAGGAAATCTGAACAAATTTTCATTTAAACCATAAAGGCCCAGTGCTGCTTTTATGGCACTTCTCAAGCAAATTTGTCTTTCTATTAGACCAGGGGTGTCGAGCTCCTTTTAGTTCAGGGGGCACATGCAGCCTAACATGATCTAAAGTGGGCCGGACCAGTAGAATTTGGTTTAATTTGTTGTTTATTTTGGTTCATTTTGTTGCTTATTTTTGTTTATTTTGTAGAATTTGGTTTATTTTGTTGTTTATTTTGGTTCATTTTGTTACTTATTTTTGTTTGTTTTGTTGCTTATTTTTGTTCATTTTGTAGAATTTGGTTTATTTTGTTGTTTATTTTGGTTCATTTTGTTGCTTATTGTTTGTTTTGTTGCTTATTGTTGTTCATTTTGTAGAATTTGGTTTACTTTGTTGCTTATTTTGGTTCATTTTGTTGCTTATTGTTGTTTGTTTTGTTGCTTATTGTTGTTCATTTTGTATAATTTGGTTTACTTTGTTGCTTATTTTGGTTCATTTTGTTGCTTATTTTTGTTTGTTTTGTTGCTTATTTTTGTTCATTTTGTAGAATTTGGTTTATTTTGGTTCATTTTGTTGCTTATTATTGTTTTGTTGCTTATTGTTCATTTTGTAGAATTTGGTTTACTTTGTTGCTTATTTTGGTTCATTTTGTTGCTTATTTTTGTTTGTTTTGTAGCTTATTTTTGTTCATTTTGTAGATTTTGCTTTACTTTGTTGCTTATTTTGGTTCATTTTGTAGATTTTGTTAAGGATAGGATAAGAACTGATAAATAATATCAACTCCAAAGTTTTCTCTCTGTTTTTGAGTGAAAAAAGTAACATTCCATGATGAAAATGTTTACATCAACGAACTGTACTTGAACAGAACATGAACAAATATGAACAACCTGAAAATTCTTTTGAAAAAAAAGTGCAATTTTAAGAGTATTACGCCTTAGCTTATCATTTATATATGTGCATCACAACTTACAGATCACAGTGGATCTAAAAAAGCACAAAACATTTAGTAACAGGCAGAATATTGGTAAAATTCCACATGCTTCTCATATGACACTTTCAGGTTGTTCATATTTGTTCAGGTTATTCAAATTTTTTGTAAAAGGCTAGTCTGTAAATGTCAGCATTTTGGTGTAATTTTACCTTTTTTGTTTTAAACTAAAAGTTTTCAGCAGTTTTCATTATTTATAGGTTATTAGGATTGTATTTTACTGGTCCTGATCTGCTTGAGATTGAATTGACCTAAAATGATTTTAACATCCTTGATTGCTCATATATTCAGTGTAATTTTTGCATGTCACAAATTCATCCCACGGGCCGGATTGAACCGTTTGGCAGGCCGGTTTTAGCCCCCGGGCCGCATGTTTGACACCTGTGTATTAGACCTTTCTTAAGTGATTTATTACCATTTATTATAATATTATCTTCAGTATTTTGCATTTTTCACTGTAAAACTTGTATTTTCCTATATTCAGTTTCCTACATTTAATCTAGATGTTCATGAAAACTCAAAGTACATTCAAAGGTTATTCTATCAAAACCGAAAACTGAAGAGAAAGTCACATTTTTAGCAAATCTATCAATAACTGAACATAAAAACAAGCATCTCCATCCACTGTTAATGATCCAACTCCATGGGTTTTACTGGTGAATCACTAGTCGCTTTTCCATTGACCTTCAAACTGCGCAAATATTACTTGCCTAATGGAAAAACTACAATTTTGCCAAAACTCGAGTTTTGATGAAAAGTTTTTGTGCTTTGCAAGAAGAGGTGGTTTTTCAGGTGTAGTGAAATTGATAAATAGCACAAAACTGCAATGGAAAGATGTTTTTTCCGCAACTACAGTTATGTCAATAAAAAATAAAAATAGGTCCAAGGGTACTGTAGTCTAATGGCATATGTAAAGACATTAACTGGCATTCATTTGACATTTCAAGGTCACTCAAGGTCAAAGGTCATGGCACCAAATGAAAGCCCATATGTGACTTCCTATCTATTGCCAATAGTAATTATATTAATATCTTCAACTGTTTTCAAGTTATAGCACTTTGAAATGTGTCCCATAAAAAAATCAATGGGGATTTTTAAAATTAAAAAAATTCATAAGAAATTCAAAAATCAATATTTCCCAATTCTTTGAACAACCTTGGTAGACCTTACCCCAAGGAATACCTGCTATGAATTTCAATTGCTTCTGGCTGACGGTTTTGGAGAAGAAGTTTCTAGAATTCTGGACATAGATGACCTTGGGTTTGACATTTCATGGTCACTCAAGGTCAAAGGTTATGGCACCAAATGAAAGTCCATATGTGACTTCCTATCTGTTGCAGATAGTAATTATATCAATATCTTCAACTGTTTTCAACTTATAGCACTTTGAAATTTTTCCCATTATAAACCATAGGGGATTTTAAAATTTTAAAAAGTCATAAAAAAAATTCAAAAATCAATATTTCTCAATTCTTTGGACAACCTTGGTAGACCTTACCCCAGGCGGAATCTGCTGTGAATTTCAATTGATTCAGACTGACGGTTTTGGAGAAGAAGTTTTTAAAGTCTGGACATAGATGACCTTGGGTTTGACCTTTCAAGGTCACTCAAGGTCAAAGGTCATGGCACCAAATGAAAGCCCATATGTGACTTCCTATCTATTGCCAATAGTAATTATATCAATATCCTCAACTGTTTTCAAGTTATAGCACTTTAAAATGTGTCCCATTAAAAAAGAATGGGGATTTTTACAAATTCAAAAATTCATTAAAAATTCAAAAATCAATATTTCCCAATTATTTGAACAACCATGATAGACCTTGCCCCAAGGGACTTCTGCTATGAATTTCAACTGCTTCTGGCAGACGGTTTTGGAGAAGAAGTTTCTAGAAGTCTGGACATGGATGACCTTGGGTTTGACCGATCAGTGTCATTCAAGGTCAAAGGTCATGGCACCAAGTGAAAGCCCACATATGACTTCCTATCTATTGCCAATAGTAATTATGTCAATATCTTCAACTGTTTTCAAGTTAGAGCACTTTAAAATGTGTCCCATTATAAACCAATGTGGATTTTTAACATTTCAAAAATTCATTAAAAATTCAAAAATCAATATTTCTCAATTCTTTGAAGAACCTTGGTAGACTTTACCCCAGGGGGCATCTGCTATGAATTTCAATTGCTTCTAGAGTTTTGGAGAAGTAGTTTCTTAAAGTCTGGACATAGATGACCTTGGGTTTGACTTTTCAATGTCATTCAAGGTCAAAGGTCATGGCACCAAATGAAAGTCCATATGTGACTTCCTATCTATTGCCAATAGTAATTATATCAACATCTTCAACTGTTTTCAAGTTAGAGCACTTTAAAATGTGTCCCATTATAAACCAATGGGGATTTTTACAATTTCAAAAAATTCATAAAAAATTCAAAAATCTATATTCCTCAATTCTTTGCACAACCTTGGTAGACCTTACCTCAAGGAACATCTGCTATGAATTTCAATTGCTTCTGGCTGACAGTTTTGGAGAAGAAGTATTTAAAATCTGGACATAGATGACCTTGGGTTTGGCCTTTCAAGGTCACTCAAGGTCAAAGGTCATGGCACCAAATGAAAGCCCATATGTGAATTCCTATCTGTTGCCAATAGTAATTATATCAATATCTTCTTATCTTAGTTATAGCACTTTGAATTTTTTCCCCTTATAAGCCAATAGGGATTTTAAAACTTTAAAAAATTCATAAAAAATTCAAAAATCAATATTTGTCAATTCTTTGAGCAAACTTGGTAGACGTTGCTCCAAGGAACTTCTGCTGTGAATTTCAGTTGGTTGTGGCTGACGGTTGTAGAGAAGACATTTCACGAAAAATTGTTTACAGACAAAAAGCTACTGATACCAATAGTCCATCAGACCTTCGGGCCGTTGGGCTGAAAACAGATGTCGAAGGATGTTCCAACAAGTGAAGAAGAAGAGTTTTAAAACAAACATGGCGTGGTATGTGTGGACACACGAGGAGGAAACCAAATAATTTTTTTAATTTAGTATGGGATAGAAAGGTAACGAGCATTCTAGATTCAAAACAACAAATATTTACGTTCGTCGCCATGTTTATGGAATGACTTCTCGTGACATTTCGTGGAAAATAAACAAATCATCGCATTTGGGATTTAATGGAAAAACCGACATTACACATTTCTGGTTTTTTGACATTTAGTAAATACTGGTAAAGTTTTGCACATATGTCCAATGGATAAGCGACTAGTGTTGTAGAAGATGATGGTGTTTCCACGGTAACTACAGAGCCTCTGAACGTCCAAATGGGTCATATCTGATGACCATGAAAAGACAAAACTCGAGTTTTTCGATTAAAAGTTTTTGTGCTGGCAAGACGTGGTTTTTTAGGCGTAGCGCAAATGGTATATCACGCAAAACTGCAATGGAAAGACCTTTTTCCTCAACTAGGGTCATGTGAATAAAAAAATTGGATGTTGACGTACGTTACAAGAAGTTAAGAAGAGGAGTTTTAAAAGAAACATGGCGCAGTATGTGTGGACACACCAGGAAACAAATCATTTTTTAATTTAATACGGGATAGAGGAGTAAGATATGATAATAATGAATATATCTGTAAATCAACATGATATGTACATTCGTCGCCATGTTTATAGAATGACTTCTCGTGTCATCTCGTGATAATAAATAAACAAAACATCGCATTTGTGATTTAATGAAAAAAAAAAGATATTATGTGCTTATGTTTTTTTTTGACATTTAGTAAATACTGGTAAAGTTTTGCGCATATGTCCAAAGGATAAGCGACTAGTGTTGTAGAAGATGATGGTGTTTCCATGGTAACTACGGAGCCTCTGAATGTCCAAATGGGTCATATCTGATGACCATGTAAAAGACAATAAACTGTATTTTACGCCAATTATTTACACGTATTGCTAGAATTAGTGGATTAACAGGTATTAAACAGTTTAGGTCAGTAGATGCTTTTGGTCGCCAGTGGATGTTTGGCTCTTTATTGGTTAATAGAATCTATTATGAAGCGAACACACTGGTATTTTTTTGTAGAACTGTTTTGCTCTGGCAGCTTCGCACATCTCTATCTGATGAGTTCATACATTTTTCAAAAACTTAAGGCACAAAACACAAGATGTATTTTCTTAAGGCTAAAACTTTCTGCAGAACACTGCTGGTGCAAGTGGAAAATATCGATTCTCATAGGATTCGAAGGACAAAATAAAAACAGAACAGAAATAATAAAGATACTTGGTCAGTAAAGATAAGACCGAATGAGAAAAATAGAGCTTCGCTGCACAAAACAGTTCAATAAGTCAAGAGCAGATTGGAAAATGGAAAATAAAGAGATGAAAGAAGAGCTCAGGATTTATGGTGGATATAGTTAAACATATGAGTAGAATTAAATGCAGTGTTTACTTTATATAACACTTAATTTGACAGTAATGACATCAAGTTTGCATGAAATTAACCATTGTGTGTATACTCTGTGCTAGGGCGATGCTAGCATTTGTGGGCTCCATGAAAGGTTTATGTTGAGGGCCCTTCATAAAAGAAAAGTATCTGTAAATGTGTTGGGGGGGGGGGGGCATAAGTGCTGTAACTGGCGTGAAACTGAAAGTGAATCTTAACTTTGGACGTCCGACTCCTGGCTTCTAAGCTTCTCTTTTACTCTGGAGTTGAAACGAAGTTTTCACAACTTCTCAAAAAAATTTTGTGGGGAAAAAAACAAAGAAAAAATTTAGTGGGGAAACAATTTAATGGGGAAAAAAAAACAGGAAAAAAAATTTGTGGGAAAAAAATTTAGTAGGGAAAAAAAACAGGAAAAGAATTTAGTGGGGGGAAAAACAGGCAAAAAATTGTGGAAAACAAAAGAAGAAAATTTATTGGGGAAAAAAACAAGGAAAAAATTTAGTGGGGTAAAAAAAATAGGAAAAAATTGAGGAAAAAAAAAACAGGCAAAAAATTTAGTGGGGAAAAAACAGGAAAAAAAATTGTGGGAAAAAAAACAGGAAGAAAATTTAATGGGGAAAAAAAACAGGCAAAAAATTTAGTAGGAAAAAAAAACAGGCAAAAAATTTAGTGGGGGGAAACAGGCAAAAAATTGTGGAAAAAAAAACAGGAAGAAAATTTATTGGGGAAAAAAACAAGGAAAAAATTTAATGGGGAAGAAAATAGGAGAAAAAATTGTGGAAAAAAAACAGGCAAAAAATGTAGTAAGGAAAAAAACAGGCAAAACATTTAGTGGGGAAAACATGTGGGAAAAAAAACAGGAGGAAAATTTAGTAGGGAAAAAAAAACAGGCAAAAAATCTAGTAGGGAGAAAAAACTGGAAAAAAAATTGTGGAAAAAAAATTAGTGGGGGAAAAAACAGGCAAAAAATTTAGTGGGACAGAAACAGGCCAAAAATTTAGTGGGGAAAAAAAAATCACAACTTCTAACCTATATCCACTGGGCCCCCTGGGAATGCTGGGCCCCATGAATTTGTCATGTTCACCCCCCCCTTTACATCGTCCCAGCCTTTAGGGGTCCAGCGGCCCTGCAGCCCACACCATGACCACTGCACTCCATGCATAAATGAAAATAAGGGCTTTAACTAAAAACAAAAAACATACACACAAATCCAAACTAGGGGACCGGTGCCGCGCCCCCCCCCCCCCAAGTTCCCCAAGCACTCTAAGTGCAAGGAAATGTATGTGCAAATTGACAATGGGAAAAATAACAAGAAAAAATTAGTAGGGAAAAAAAACACGGCAAAAAAATTAGAGGAGAAAAAAAAACCAGGAAAAAAATTTAGTGAGAAAAATAAACAAAACAGGAAAAAAACTTTCTCTCAACACTGACTTTTTTTTTTTTTATCCACGACTATGGTTTTAAATGTTCTACCTCTAAATTTCCAAAATATTTTTCATGCTCTGACTGTAAAGAATAATTTTCTACCACAACTAACCACCTACTTTCTTCATATCTCACCGAGGAAGAAAAATCTCCAATTAAACTTCAAGGAAATATTCATGTTTCTAAACTATATGGACAAAAATATTGGGACACATCATGACTACAACTGTAAGATATCCTGTTCATTTTGAGTTGAGATAAAAATATCAATATTTCCTCAAAGTTTAATTGGAGATTTTTCTTCTTAAGTGAGATAGGAAGAAAGTAGATGGTTAGTTGTGGTTGAAAATTATTATTTACAGTCGGAGCATGAAAAATATTTTTTGAAATTTAGAGGTAGAACATTTAAAATCATAGTCATGGATATTAAAAAACAAAAACAATACTGAGAGAAATTAACCCTCCGGTATCCAGGTGCACCTTTTAGGCACACTTTGCACTTCATTTTAAAAAACTTCATATTATTTTTCACAATTTAAATAAGGTTAGAATTTAAAACTTGCTCATTTTTGCATGATCTTTGAAATTCTGGCCACCAACTAAAATTTGCACATTGTAAACAAAAGAAAATTACAAAACTAGCATCTGTCTCCCAAGTGTGCTTAAAACGCACTATTTCTTCCATTTGATATTTACGATTAGGGCTGACCTTGATTTACAAAAATAAAATCAAATTAGAGCAGAAAAATAAATCAATATATAATATTTAATAGTTTGATTTATAGGTGTGCCTTTTTGGCACACTTGGTGACAGATGCTAGTATTTTGGAACATTTGACCTAGCGCCAAAAATAATCATGCAAATTAACCGATGTTGGAGTTAATCATTGACATATGCCAGGATGAAAAAATCAAATAATATGTGATCCACTTTTTATGTAGTATATTGAAAAATTTTTTTGTTTTGTTTTGTTTATTTTGCATCCAAAAAAATGGTTTGTTTGCATTACAAACACGGCATTTAAAGGGTTAAAAAATGTGACAATTATTGAGTATTTGGTATTTTTATTTACGACTCAAGTTGATGAAATAGAAAAAAGTGTAAAAGAATTAAAAACAAACTATGAAAATTGTTTTTCACATTATTCCACAAGTGCGTGAAAAAGGCACACTTGGTGCTTAGCAAGGGCGTCGCTGGATGGGATACCGGAGGGTTAAGTAAAAACCATCTTTGAAAGCAAAGCTAAGAATTTAAACCAAACTAACCAATACAATATTTATCATAATATATTTATCACTATTGTTTTGTATCCCAGACCCCTGTTAGAAAAGAAACACCTGAATTCAATGTGTCCCAATACTTTTGTCCACATCGTGTATTTTTCAGTCCCGGTGAACAAAGACAGTGCACCTTTGGAAAATCACTTTAAATGTCGTCCTCTTTGTTCGGTGGACTAATAAAAGAACCTTCTCTCTTCTCTAGGGCTGGCTTCCGACGTCTCTTGTCAATCAGGCTCTGCCCCGCGCACAGCTGGACTTCACCAGACACCTCCGCAGACGCCTCGCAGCAGGGGGCGCTCACGGTCGACCGAGCCCCAGCGACGCCCACAGCGCCGGCGCCTCGGCACCACCCACTGAGGAACGCTCTATGACGGGCGAGCGGTGACAGTGTGGGCCCCGGAGGAGACGCTCCACAGACCCCCAGTGTCAGCCTGATGGAAGGAAGCCGGATAATAATAGGAAGTAATGGATGTGATGGAGGGTCCAGTCCAACCTCGTTACATTCAGCTGATCAGGTGTCACCACCTCTGGACAGAAGCGACTGGAACCGAATGAATAAAAGACAGACATGAGTCTCGTTTGTGTGGTTCATTGTCAGCCGTAGACCTTTTCTGTGAACTATGAACAAAAGCCTCCTGAGTGGACATCCTTTATGTCGTTCTAGTTCAGGGTATGATGTCAAGGGGGTCAGACCAGTAACAATAATAATTTGATAACATAAACAAGTGGTGCAAGGAACGTATTGTAGCTTATTTCCAAATGATGTCATCATGTCTATGTGTGTGGTGATGTCAGCATATCAATTGCCTCTATATATGTGCTAAGTTTGAAGTAAATTGAAACAGAATTGATGTTTTAATAGACATTTGAAATTTTGCCGATTGTAAGTAAATGGGAGGAAAAAAAGATTTTAAAAATTAATTAAAAATTGGAACTTTTACCTACTTTTCCCAAAATGTATTCACATCTATTCTGGGTCACTGGCAATCTATAAACACAGTTTGGTATGAATTCAACCAATAGTTTTGCTTCTACAGACATGTGAAACTTTGCCTATTTTAAGTAAATGGGAGAAAAAAAAAAAAAGATTAAAAAAAAATCATTAAAATTTGAAACTTTGACCTACTTTTCCCAAAATGTATCCACATCTATTCTAAGTCACTGGAAATCTATAAACCCAGTTTGGTATGAATTCAACCAATAGTTTTGCTCTTACATATGAAATTTCACCCATTATGAGTAAATGGGAATTTTTAAAAAAGAAATTCATAAAAATTTTAACGCGGACGTACTTTTCCCAAAATGTAATGCCAACTATTCTGGGTCACTGGCAATCTATAAACCCAGTTTTGTATGAATTCAACCAATAGTTTTGCTCTTACAGATGTGAAATTTTGCCTATTTTAAGAAAATGGGAGGAAAAAAAAGATTTAAAAAATTCATTAAAATTTGAAACTTTGACCTACTTTTCCCAAAATGTAACCACATATATTGTAGGTCACTGGAAATCTATAAACCCAATTTAGTATGAATTCAGCCAAGACTTTTGGTTCTACAGACATTTGAAATTTTACCTATTGTAAGTAAATGGGAGGAGACAAAAAAAAGATTTTAAAAATTCATTAAAATATGAAACTTTGACCAAATTTTCCGAAAATGTATCCACATCTATTCTGGGTCACTGGCAATCTATAAACCCAATTTAGTATGAATTCAACCAGTCCCTTTGCTTCTACAGACATTTGAAATTTCACCTATTGTAAGTAAATGGGAGAAAAAAAAGATTTTAAAAATTCATTCAAAATTGAACCTTTTTCCCAAAATGTAACCATGTCTATTCTGGGTCACCAACAATCTATAAACCCAATGTGGTATGAATTCAGCCAATGGTTTTGCTGCTATAGACATGTGAAATTTCACCCATTATAAGTAAATGGGAATTTTTAAAAAAGAAATTCATAAAAATTGAAACTTTAACCAACTTTTCCCCAAATGTAATCACATCTATTCTGGGTCACTGGTAATCTATAAACCAAATTTAGCATGAATTCAGCCAATGCTTTTGCTTCTACAGACATTTGAAATTTCGCCTATTGTAAGTAAATGGAAGAAAAAAAAAAAAAGATTTAAAAAATTCATTAAAATATGAAACTTTGACCAACTTTTCCCAAACTATAACCACATCTATTCTGAGTCACTGGCAATCTATAAACCCAATTTGGTATGAATTCAACCAATAGTTTTGTTGCTACAGACATGTGAAATTTCACCCATTATGAGTAAATGGGAATTTTTAAAAAAGAAATTCATAAAAATTTTAACTCGGACGTACTTTTCCCAAAATGTAATGCCAACTATTCTGGGTCACTGGCAATCTATAAACCCAGTTTTGTATGAATTCAGCCAATAGTTTTGCTTCTACAGACATTCAGAATTTGCCTTTTTTAAGTAAATGGGAGAAAAAAAAAGATTTTAAAAAATTAATTAAAAATTTAAACTTTGACCAAATTTTCCGAAAATGTATCCACATCTATTCTGGATCACTGGCAATCTATAAACCCAATTTAGTATGAATTCAACCAGTCCCTTTGCTTCTACAGACATTTGAAATTTCACCTATTGTAAGTAAATGGGAGAAAAAAAAGATTTTAAAAATTCATTCAAAATTGAACCTTTTTCCCAAAATGTAACCATGTCTATTCTGGGTCACCGACAATCTATAAACCCAATGTGGTATGAATTCAGCCAATGGTTTTGCTGCTATAGACATGTGAAATTTCGCCCATTATAAGTAAATGGGAATTTTTAAAAAAGAAATTCATAAAAATTGAAACTTTAACCAACTTTTCCCCAAATGTAATCACATCTATTCTGGGTCACTGGTAATCTATAAACCAAATTTAGCATGAATTCAGCCAATGCTTTTGCTTCTACAGACATTTGAAATTTCGCCTATTGTAAGTAAATGGAAGAAAAAAAAAAAAAGATTTAAAAAATTCATTAAAATATGAAACTTTGACCAACTTTTCCCAAACTATAACCACATCTATTCTGAGTCACTGGCAATCTATAAACCCAATTTGGTATGAATTCAACCAATAGTTTTGTTGCTACAGACATGTGAAATTTCGCCCATTATAAGTAAATGGGAATTTTTTTTAAAAAGATATTCATAAAAATTTTTGACTTTGACCTACTTTTCACAAAATCTAATGGCATCTATTCTAGGTCACTATATTCTATTTCAACACAGTTCTATGCATTTTTTACAACTTTTTTTTTCTTTTTGGACAAAAATGGCCACTCATTTGACCTCCTAAGTAAATTTTAGCCGAAATGGAATTTTCTTGTCAATGACGAATTACAGATCCAACGGTAAAAGACGAATCAGTAGAAACACTAATAGGAATCAGGGTTCTTTCAAACATGTATTTTACTTTGTTCTCCATACCATTTAAAAATTCAATAAATATTAACATTTAAAGCTTTCATTCACGTACGTATATACAAGAACTATACAATACACATAATGATGTTATAAACTGCATTGCAGGAATGGTGTAACAGTATAACCAACCACAGTCTGTAGACTTTACAGCGCCACCTATGTATGTTTTTACCGCCGAATAACGTTCATTCTGTTGCTGGTACTTAATTGTTTTTGATAACTTGAAATTTACACTATGTACATTATTATCTGAAAAATAGATCAGTTACAAAAAAATATTGTAATGTAATTTTCTTGCTTAACAGGTGTTTTTTTTTTTGTTTTGTTTTGTTTTTAAAGTCTAAATGACTGACAGAGGGGATGCTACAGTCGGGGGTTGGTTTGCAAACAGTCATGATTCTTGGACAGGTTTGGTATTAACATTAAAAAATTAAAAATTAAAAAAAATGAAAGAAAACAAAAAGGAAAGAAAAGAAAAGAGCACCGGGGACAGAGAGGCTGCAGAGCTCCCTGTCTGGAGTGAAATCTATGGAGTCGAAAATGTGCCACAAGAACAAAAAAAAACAGGTTTAAGGAACATTTTGACTAAATTTATTATCATTTTATTGAAACTTATAAACCTTGTAAAATGTAATTATGTCTATTTTTAACTGTTGTGAAGGTGGGAAACATCACAAGGGCAAATACGTACGCAGAATTTTAGGTATCAGATATCGTTTGACTCCTGAAAATTAATACAAATATCTGTACTTTCAACTCCATTTTCAGGCCTGGTAATTTAGTTTTATTGCATTTGAGGGGAATTCTTTTATTTTACATCATTACCTCTGATTTCAGCCAAAGTAAATAGGACACTCGTTAATAGTAGAGAAAATTCCTTGTCGTATACATTGTCAATAATGGACGTGCAAAGGAGAACGGATCCCAAATAAAACTGTTTCCTTAACCCTATAACGTCAAGCCTATCATATTTGATACATGACTTTTGAAGCCCTCTACATGATCAGTGTGATCTTTTTTTCTTGAAAAACCTGATGTATACAATTAGATACATACAATGCACAGATAATCCACCAGGGAGGAGGAATTCATTCACCTGAGGCCTTTCCAGTGACACTACAAGATTATCATTAATGAGGAAGGAGGCAATTTTTAAAAGGAATTACTAATTTGTTAGACATGTTTGTGTTATGTTTTTGTTTGTTCAAAAAAATAATATTTGAGCATTGAGATCTGATGTATCAAATATGACACAAAATTGAAACTCAACAAAACTAAGAAAAATCGTATTTTATTTTATTTTATTAAGCCTTTATTTAGGCAAATTAAGAAAACATTCTTATTTTTAACTGTGTCCTGGCAAAAGGCAGGGCTTTTTGAGGAAGAGGGAAATGGGATCTAAAAAACAAGACTAAAATTAAACATATAGGGCAATCAAAACACTAGAATAAGTTAACATGTTAACCCTATGACGCCAAACATATCATATTTGATACATGAGTTTTGAAGCCCTCTACATGATCAGTGTGACATTTTTTTTCTTGAAAAACCTGATGTATACAATTAGATACATGCAATACACAGATAATCCACCAGGGGGAGGAATTCGTACACCAGAGGCCTTTCCAGTGACACTGCAAGATTAAATTATTGAGGAAGGAGGCAGAACTTTACCAATTTTGAAAAGGAATTACCAATTTGTTAGACATGTTTGAGTTATGTTTTTGTTTGTTTAAAAAATGTTTTTTTTGTTGTTCAGAAGGACCAATATAGGCTCCAGTTTCAAAGAAGTGGAATTTTCTGTCAATGATTTAATGGTTCAGGCTTTACAGGGTTAAAAACTCATTTGCATGTTGGAGTGAATTTGATGTTGTTTTTATTTTCATTGCAGCTACGATCATTTCATTGCTATGATGTAGCTTCAGACAGTCAGGCTATTTTTAGTCCGAAGGGTCTGATGGACTATTGATATCAATTGTTGTTCGTCCGTAAGCAATTTTTCAAGAATCTTCCGAAATTGACAGAATGACTTCATATTTGTTGTGCAGCATCTTTTGGGTAAGATCTACCAAGTTTGTTTAAAGAATTGGGAAATATTGATTTTCGAAAAATTTTTTATGAATTTTTGAAATTTTAAAAATCCCTATTGGTTTATATCAACAACAAAAAAAAAGACTAAATATCGATTTAATCTTATCTATTTTTTATTTAGATGGTTGTTTATTTTGTATTTGTTGAAGTTTATATCAAACTTCTGTCTCTGGTTTCTTTTTCTCTAGAATAATCTCATGTACTGGCAGATTATTTTTTTCATGATAGAATGGTCAAATAAATCATTCAATTTTACATGTAAAACAAGAGATTTGTAAAAAAAATAAAAATAAATAAAAATAAAATAATAATAATAATAATAATAATAATAATAATAATTATAGTAATAATAATTTTTTAAAAAATGAAAATTTAGTAATTGTGAAGTAATTCCCAAAACAAATGTTTTATAAAAAGGAAGGTTTTATTGTATTTTGGTTGACTATATTTGTAAATTCATTTTACATATGTATATATATATATATATATATATATATATATATACACACACACACACATATATATATATATATATATATATGTATATAAAATAAATGACACCACACTGCAAATTATTTGGTTCTTACCAATATAAAACCCCCCAGCAACTTAAATTTAGAGGTGTTAGAGAATTTATCTTGTTTCAAAAGTTAATTTCTTAACTAAAGTTAATGCTTATTTCTAAATTTAATAATCTTAATTCAACAATCTTGTCCAGTGAAATGATCTTGATGCATGGACAGATATTTTCACTTGTTTTGAGAACCTTTTCCCTCACATTTAGTGTTAATATCTTATTTTTAGACACCGTTTTTTGCAGTGCACCTGTGTAAATCTGAATTTGGTTTGAAAATTTTAAACATTTAATTGAAAACATGCATTAAAAATGAAAGCACCGTGGCCTCCACTGATTTAATTTAGTCTTTTTGTTTTTTTTAATAGTCTTGAAAGATGTTAAAATAAAGAAACATAACTACTAACTGACTAATCAGCACTGAGAATTTAATGCATAACTAATATTTAAGGCTGTAATTCTTCTGGTGGCACCTTTTGGACTCCATAGAAAACACGTGCACCTTCCAAATAATTGGATTTTGACCTCTCCTCCTCACATGTTCACAATACAAATTCAATAGTAGTTCTAATGCACTTGAAAAGACAGGCTTACACAACTGTACACAGATAAAAACATGAATGTAGCAATGCAGTCATCACATTTTGAACACGTCTTGTAGTCGTTTTAGTTTTACAGCACCTTCGTTTTGACATCGTTTTTTTTTTTTTTTTTTCTTCCGTTTCATATTTGAAGCGCAAACACGAGTAGACGCTCTGGAGTTTTGATGAGTTTTGATGAGGTAACCATTGCTGGTCTGGTCTAAAAAAGTTCACTGGCATGGAAAAAAAAAAAAAAAGTTTTATAAAGAAAGAAAGAAAAAAAATGTGCAGCAATACTGTGAGTCCATCAGATGCTGCGAAGTGTGAGCTGACGTACGGGACCGTCTCACTGAGCAGCGCGTTCGTAACATCGCTCACGGTTTCGTTTCGGAGCTGACCGGGTTCTGAGTCAAGTCCCTCTCGGATCCTAAAAAAGTCCCTTCTTGACCTGGCAGCGACTGGGCCTAAAGTGCTGGACTGTGCTCTTTAGAGGCACCTCCACTGGAGTCTGCTGTTGGCCGTGTTGGCCCTGGAGGTAGAACTGGCCCCGGGTTCGGGTTCGAGGCTCCCTCCGCCGCACTTTTGGGGGAGGAGCCTCTGGCGGGACCCCGGGGCGGAGCGGCACCTGCGGATGGCGAGGCTTCGGTGGCGGTGTTGGGCGCCTGGGCGGTGGGGCGAAGCCGTCTGCCCGTGATGGCTTTAGTGGTTTGACGTGGGTTTTGGGTGATAGCGGCGGCAGCAGCGGGGGCGAGGGCGAGGGCAGGCGGGGGGGTTCTGGGGGATCCGGGCTGAGAAGAAACGAGGGCCTCCAGGTCGACCGAGGCCACCGGGGAGTTCAGGAGTTCAGGACCGAGATTGTCGAGGATTTCTTTATTACTGCAAGACTCACAACAGAGTTTATTGTACCCCGGGATGGAACAGTATCGAGCGAGGGCCTCCATTTGACAGAAAATCGATTTATCCTTGACGCATGGCTCATCTACGATAACAAAACAGCAGATGTCAGAGTCCGAAAACACAAAACTATTCAAGGACATTAAAAAAAAAAAAAAAAAAGACCTTCGACACTGACATGTTCTATCTTATCTTCGTTCTCAGTAAGGTTATTGTTAACGAAAACTAACGAAATGACAAAAACTTTTCTCATTTCTAGTCCAAATATCTCATCACACTTAAAAAAAGACACAATCACATAAAGAACTTATTTTTACACAATAGAGCTTGAAAATCTCATTTCAAGAAATCTTACAAAGATAATTTTCACTTGTTCCATTGGCAGGTTATTTTTGCTTAATTCAATTTTGTTTTTGCTTAATTCAAGATTTTTTTTTGATTAATTCCAGATTTTTTTTTTTTTTTTTTTTGTTGCATGATTCAAGTTTTCTTTTTTTGGTCTTAATTCAGGGTTTTTTTCATTCATTCATTATCCTCCGCTTTATCCAAGCAAGTTTTTTTTTTTTTTTTTTTGCTTAATTCAAGATTTTTTGTCTTAATTCAAGATTTTTTTTGCTTAATTCAAATTTCTTTTTGCTTGATTCAAGATTTTTTTGGCTTTATTCAAGTATTGTTCATTCAAGATTTTTTTTTGCTTAATTCGAGAAATTTTTTGCTTAATTCAGGATTTTTTTTTGTTTAATTCAAAATTTTTTTGTCCTAATTCAACATTTCTTTTGCTTAATTCAAGATTTTTTTTGCTTGATTTAAGATGTATTTATTTTTTTGCTTAATTCAAGTTTACTTTTTTCTTAATTCAAGATTTTTTTGTGTGATTCAAGCAAAAAAATCTGCTACTGGAACAATTTTATGCTTAATTCAAGATTATTTTCTGCTTAATTCATGATTTTTTTTTGCGCAATTCAAGATTTTTTTTAGTTAATTCACAACTTCTTTTGCTTAATTCAAGATTTTTTGTGCAATTCAAGATTTTTTTGTTTAATTCAAGCAAAAATCAGTGGAACAAGTAAAAATTATCTTGGTAAGATTTCTTGAAATAAGATTTTCAAGATCTATTGTCTAAAAATAATTGTAAAAACATTTTTGTTAAATGAAATAAATAAAAACTATCATTAATACAAAAAAACCCCGATAACTAACTGAAACTGTATTGTGTTCTTATAAAACTAACTAAAACATAAAAATTATGGATAAAATTCCCACAGTTTTTGTCTTTGTCCATGTCGGATTGATATGAAATCGATTTATTTCACTCAAGCAGTTTTAGCTAGCAGCTCCATATTAAACACTCTCTGTCACTTGAGGAGTTCTGACACCGGTTGGACTTACTGGATCCGGGGCTCTGCGTGGCGGCGGCTGCGACGGCGATGGCGGTGGGCGCCTGGGCGGTGGGTCGAAGGCGTCTGGGTTTAGTGGTTTGAGGCGGGTTCTGGGTGGTGGTGGTGGGCAGCGGGGCTCGGGCTGACGCAGGGTGAGAAAAAGTGAAGGCCTCCAGCTGAACCGGAGCCACCGGGGTGTTGACCAGGTCTGGAACCACGGTGCTGAGGTCTTTTTTATTACAGGATTCACAACACAGCTTATTATACCCAGGGATGGAACAGTACTGAGCCAGGACCTCCATCTGACAGAAAATCGACTTGTCTCCCAAGCATGGCTCATCTACGATAATAGAAGGTGAGGTTTTATTGAGTCAAAAACACCAAAATACACACTCCACTACTTATGTTCAGAGCAAAGTTCAGACCAAAGATTCATAATGAAGTGAAACTGATTTCAGACAATGAAGGGAACGTGTGTGTGAACTGTACCAGGGTTACTGAACACTGCAAAAATCTGACATCCTGACATTAACAACTTATTTTTCCACATCAGATCTTGAAAATCTCATTTCAAGAAATCTTACCAAGATAATTTTCACTTGTTCCACTGGCAGATTATTTTTGCTTAATTCAACAATTTTTTTTGTTTAATTCAAGATTTTTTTTGTCTTAATTCAAGATTTTTTTTTGTGGTTTAATTCAAGATTTTTTTTCTTAATTCAAGATTTTTGTTGCTTGATTCAAGATTTTTTTTTTGCTTAATTCAAGTATTTTTTATTCAAGATTTTTTTTTGCTCAATTCAAGATTTTTTTTTTGCTTGATTTAAGATATTTTTTGCATAATTCAAAAAAAAAAATTGTTGTCTTAATTCAACATTTTTTTTGCTTAATTCAAGATTTTTTTTGATTGATTCAAGATTTTTTTTTTTGCTTAATTCAAGATGATTTTTTTTCTTAATTCAAGATTTTTTGTGTGTGATTCAAGCAAAAAAATCTGTCAATGGAACAGTTTTTTTTTTTTTTTGCTTAATTCAAGATTATTTTCTGCTTAATTCAAGATTTTTTTTGCACGATTCAAGATTTTTTTTTTACTTAATTCACGATTTCTTTTGCTTAATTCAAACAAAAATCAGTGGAACAAGTTAAAATTATCTTGGTACGATTTCTTTAAATAACATTTTCCAGATCTATTGTCTAAAAATAAGTTCTTATATCTTACTGAAAAGTTACTCTTTAGGTGATTGTCTTATTTTAAGTGTGATGAGATATTTCGACTAGAAATGAGAAAAATACACTTGGTCAGATTTGGATTTTTTTCCAGTGTAGTTCAGAAAATCTAAGCTCACGACTAAAAGCAGCAGTGACGTAGCAACATGTAAAGAAATTCACATATATTTATCACTTTTTTAATTCCTATCTGTGCGCAAACCGTTATAATCTTTTAAAAAATTTGGATTTAGAGAAAATAAGACATACCATAAGAGGCAATGCAGCCAAATTCTATACAATATAATAGCCTGTCTTGTATTATATTGAAAAGTTGGACACAAACAACTTTTCATTAGAGGGATATTTTTTATTTATTTGTTTACTTTTTTCCCTTAATTAATTATTCAATTTTATTTAATTGTATGTATTTATTTATGCATTTACTATGGATGTGTGCCTTTATTCTATTGCTTTTATGGGTATTCCTTGATTTTATTGGGTATTTTTGAATTTCAATTATTTTATGCTTTTGCACTTTTTTGTGTGTTGCTGTCTTATGTCTTTTAATCTGTAAAGCATTTTGTATTTTTTTTTGTTTTATTGTGTGTGTGCTGCTGTCTTCTATCCTTTTAATATGTAAAGCACTTTGTGAGGTTTCTCTGTCGTAAGTGCTATATAAATAAATTTTACTTACTTTATATAGTTTTGCTTTGAGTATAAGGTGTACCAAGGTTGGTGTTAACCCTTTCATGCACAAATTATGAGAACCTTAATCAAGATTTGTTTTCCCTGAGTGTTTTCATTTCTCTTTAAACATGAAAAAAACAATGTGATTGAAAAATTTCTTATATAAAAAATTTAAAAAAAACCAATAAAATAAATAGATAAAATAAATAAAAAGCAAAAAAAAAAAACATTAAAAAAAAAGTTAAAAAAAAATATAATAATAATAATCAGCTGGACACCTTGTGTTTAATTTTTGAAGCAAAGAAATATGTATTTTGTGAAATCTATGAGGGAGGGGCTTGTGATTCTGGGGGGAGAGCTACACAAGGTTACTAATTCATGTCAGAAAAGATATGTAATGTCTTAAAACTTTAATAAAGATATGTGGAAAAAAAAAAAAAAAAATCCATGAATATACAAGAGAACAGCTGTAGAATAGCTGTCCACTGTAGTGACCAGTATACATGAAAGGGTTAAATAACTATGTTGTAATATATTATGTACATTTAACTGTACAGTTATGATTGTTACAATATAAAAATTCCATAAAAACAACATTGGACACAGAATGTTCTAAACAAAAATGTTCGAGCGCATGTAAAATAGTTGAAAGTCTACTTCTATAATGCCATAACATTTCATTATGCACATTTAGAGCCATTTTTCATAGTAAATATGTGAAAATTCTGATTATTTATTTATTTATTATTGCTATAACACACTGTTTTAAGCATTTATTACATATAATAATGAAAATTAATGGCCAAATATTGAAAGTTAAGTTCTTCCTAGATGCAATAGATGTAAAAGAACTGACAAAACAGACATAAAGAAATCCAGGCGGCCTGTTATAATGGTAGATGTTAAAGGGTTAATAAGTAAGATTATTGATGTAGTACTTCTACTTTTTCTTGAGTATATATTTTGCAGGATTTGTGTACTTTTACTTGAGCTTCAGTATTTCCTCCACCACTGTACTTGTGTGAATGTTTGGTCTGAACATGATTTAAAGTCAAACTAAAATTTTCACTTACTTGAGGAGATTTTAACAACAGGATTTTCAAAAACCCTCTGGTGCACCGCTTCATCTTTAATGGTTGAGTTTTCTGACGTTTCCTCTGTTAAATGAGGCACAGACTGACCTGCAGTTCATAGAAGAAAAATATTATGTTAATTTAAGAAAATACACACTGATTTGACTTCAAACTGAGACTTTAACTCCCTACGAAACAGATAAAGCTCAGTGAAGACAGAAGTGATTAAAAACTCCTTTAACTAGTCTCACAGGCAAAACTGATGCAAGTCAATCAGATTTACAGTATCTGTTTAACCCGTAAAGACCCAAGCATCCACTTTTGACCCACATAGACAAAAATTAAGATAAAACTGTACCTGGAGTCGACCTGAGAACACCTGGGAATATAGTTTTTTGACAGAAAGTTGTATTTTTTTCTGAAGGTATCACCTCTCTAAATATCTTTGGCTTGGCATCTAACCTGGCAGAGTTAGAATTAAGAATAAATAGATAAATCACATCACAGTTATAATTACAAGCACTTTCAAGCATTTAAACTAGAATTCAAGCACTTTCCAGACCTTGAAAACACAATGAAATTCAAGGATTTCAAGCACCCGTATGAACCGTGTTTTTCACACTCAAACTTGCATTATTATTATTTTTTCTTGTTTTTACTGATCTGGCCCACTTGAGATCACACTGGGCTGTTTGACCCCCCCCCCCTGGTCTAGAGGCCATCCATCAGTAGAACATCAAACTGGGTAAACTGGTTCCCGATAACATTTAACTCAGGGGTGTCAAACTCATTTTAGTTCAGTTCCACATTCAGCTAAATTTGATCTGAAGTGGGCCGAACCAGTAAAATAATGACATAATAATATAGAAATAATGTCAACTCTAAACTTTTCTCTACGTTTTGGAGTGAAAAAAGTAAATTTACGTGATGAAAAGGTTTATATCTGCAAACTATCTTTTCAAAAGATGTGAATAACATGAACAAACTGAAAAAAATAAGTGTAATTTTAACAATATTCTCTCTCAGTTTATCATTTACAATGTACATTATAATGTACAGATCACAGTGGATCTACAAACACAAAACATTTAATAACAAACATAATATTGTTAAAATTGTACTGACTTCTCTTCAGACATTTCAGGTTGTTCATATTTGTTCAGGTTATTCACATTTTTTGCAAAATGATACTTTGTTTTAATGTAAATATATGAAAATATTTACATTTACAAAGAGAAACATTTGGAGTTGTCATTATTCATATGTTATTATGATAATATTTTACTGGTCTGACCCACTGGAGATTGAACTGGTTTGAATGTGGAACATGACCTAAAAGGATTGTTCATATCTTCACAGTAATTTGTGTATTTCACAAATTCATCCCAAGGGCTGGACTGGACCCTTTGGCGGGCCAGATTTGGCCCCCGGGCCACATGTTTGACACCTGTGATTTAACTGGACTTTACCTGGACATGGACTCAGTTTGCATATGAGCACGGTTTCGGGTTTGTCGTCCCCACATTCTCCGATGGTGTTGTCGCTGGCCTTACAAACCACCTGCCTTTGTTGAATCCCTTCACCACAAGTCACAGAGCACTAATGTAAAAAAAATAAAAACAAAAAATAGACACAGTTATGTTTTTTATTCTTGCTGTATGTGTTAGGCCGGTGATCTACTAGCAAGTGTTGCTAACTCCACACCACAGTAGCCCTATTCATTTCTATAGCATGTCTGATGCTTCTGCAAAGCATTCTGGGTATGTGATGCGACCATATCCATAGGTCTGTCACGTCAAAAAGTTGAGCAATGCCAGACTTAATGCAAATGAATCCATCCAATGCAAGGTGAGTATCCAACAGCAGAACAACAACGCGTTCTGCAGCTTCAGCCACGCCCATCTACAAACAGAAACTCCTACAACAACCATCCTAGAGGAAGGCAGCGGTGCGGTTTGGTACTGCGATGCAGAGTTTGCGACACTTGCTAGTGGATCACCGGCATCAACCCTTTATTGGGCAAGTGACTGTTTTTGGTCATTTCTGCACACATTAAATATGGGGTCCATTTAGTCCTCAGTGAGGTCAAGAAGTTTGTAGTCTCCACCCAGCCAATCAGCAAAGATCACCCAACATCACAGAATGTATCACTAGTCGCTTTTCCATTGATCCTCAAATTGCGCAAATATAACTTGCGCATAAAAATTTACTTAATGGAAAAATGAAAATTTTGCCTTAAGTCTCATTTTTTTTATTAAAAGTTTTTGCGCTGGCAAGAGGTGGTTTTTCAGGCGTATGGCAAATGGTATATCACGCAAAATTACAATGGAAAGACCTTTTTCACAACTAGAGTCGGGTGAATTAAAAAAACGGATGTTGACGTACGTTACAACAAGCGAAGAAGAAGAAGAAACATGTTGCGGTATGTATAGACACACCAGGAAACCCAATCATTTTTTAATTTAGTATGAGATAGAGGGGTAATATATAATAATAATGAATATATCTGTAAATCAACACCATATTTATGTTCGTCGCCATGTTTATGGAATGACTTCTCGTGTTATCTCGCAATTTAAATAAACAAATCATCGCATTTGTGATTTAATGGAAAAACCAACATTACACACTTCTGTTTTTTGGGTTTTTTTTACATTTAGTAAATATCGGTAAAGTTTTGCACAGATGTCCAATGGAAAAGCGACTATTGTGGCATTTGACCAATCAGCAGAGATCTGGAACATATACAACTTCTTGTTTTCTCTAAAGTCAGAAAACGACGCTCATAAAGCTCAGCTAGCTGTACATTTTCGATCAAAACATCAAAACCAACCACGGTAAGTTAATGAAACTATATGTTTACATGGTTGAATTTGACCTTTCAAGGTCAGTCAAGGTCAAAGGTCATGGACCCAAATGAAAGTCCATATATGACTTCCTATCAGTGCTCAATAGTAACTATATTGAAATCTGTAACCATTTCCATATTACAAACCATCAGAACATGGCCCAGTATAAGCAAGGTTCTAATAGTTTTGGATTTTTCATTATAGTTTAGTTTTATTTAGTTTTGACTTTTTTCTCTAATTCAGTTAGTTTTAGTTTTTAGAGCAATTTTACTAGTTTTTATTAGTTTTTGTTTTTGCTAAATGCTTAGTTTTAGTTTAGTTTCAGTTTTCTCGTATCTTTTATCTTTTTTGCCGTCATATTCAAATAAATCCCAGACAGGACTCTGCTGCTTTCTCCCAACTTTAGTCTCCATGTTTCCAGGTAGAGTGGGGACCAGAAG
Source organism: Sphaeramia orbicularis (assembly GCF_902148855.1). Taxonomy (NCBI): domain Eukaryota; kingdom Metazoa; phylum Chordata; class Actinopteri; order Kurtiformes; family Apogonidae; genus Sphaeramia; species Sphaeramia orbicularis. Next base: position 12,166,661 of record NC_043975.1, on the reverse strand, counting down.
ACGACTGTAAACGACAAGTGATGAGAAGTGACAAACTGTTAAGTGTCGTATGGTGCCGCTAGCTAAAACTGCTTGAGTTAAATAAATCGCTTTCGTATCAATCTGACACTGACAAAGACGAAAATGAATGGAATTTTATCCATAATTTTGATACGTTTTTAGTTAGTTTTGTAAGCACACAATACAGTTTCAGCTAGTTATTGTTTTTTTCTTTTAATTATAGTTTTTATTTATTTCAGTTAACGAAAATGTTTTTACAATTCTAGTTTTCATCATTTTGTTAGTTTTCGTTAATGATAATAACCTTGATTATAAGTAAAAGAAAGTTTTGAATATTTAAAAATTCGTCAAAAATTCATTCATTTCATTTTATTATATTCATCACCAAACACATGATATGGAGCACAAACACCATATCACAACAGAAAAAAGAACAATATACATTCAACATTAACAAAATTCATTGAAAAAGAGGTAAAACCCTTTTCAGAGAGGCGCCCAATTTATGTTCTGTCTTTGGTTGTTTGGACTGAAGAAGCATTGTAAGTGCATATCTTGATCAGTGGCAGCTGCTCGTCTTTCAGACAGGGGAAGCTCATTGTTGGCTTACATCAAAAAAAAAAAAAAAAAAAAAAAAAGTCAAGTTATTTAAACACACATTCGTCCCTCCGTTCCTTTTTAAGAAAATGCTCAGTCACCTTATCGTACCAAGTAGGCGTCTTTTCCAGGGACTGGACCAGTGTCCTCTCTGCTCAGATTGCCTTGGCCCAGTGTGTTGCAGGTGTAAGACTTCAGCCTTTTTAAACTACAGATGCTCCTTTCACTCCGACCTAGCCGACAGTTTGACTGATTTAACTATCTACAAAACGATATTAAACTCGAACAAGAAATTATTAAATTATGGAACTGAAACAAGAAAACGCTGAAATTATGTTAAATTGAAACAAGGAAGTACAATGAGTGTGTTTTATTTACAGAGCAAGAAATGAACGAGTAACTTCGTAGTGGTTTCTCTCTCTCTTTCACAGCAGAATGTGCGACGGTATTAAACTGAACTGTGTCAGTGAAGGAGCAGATCTGAAACTAGCTGTCAATCAAATGGGATTCAGCCTTTCAACTGATCCTCCAATCAGCACGTGGGATTCTGGCGTCCAGCCCAGCCGAGCTCCGCCCACAGCTCCATTCACCCCCAGAGACGCCCGGCATCCGGGGGCGGGACAACATCGTGGCATTTATCCAATTACCGTCCAGTTTTGAGGCAATGAAAAAAAAACTGTTCCACTCAGTCCCATTGAAGCCCAGAGACGCCTGCAGTCTACGGACAAATGCACTGAGCAGAGATGGAGGAGAAAACAGCGCAACGGGAATGGAGGAGAAGTGAACAACATCGCATCCGTCGGTTTGTGGTAAAGCTGATTCTGAACGAACTCGTCTGTGAGATGAACACGTTCTAACACATTTGTAGTCAATAAAATGTCAACACAACCGAACATATTTAACCATTTAATTTTCGTAATTTTAGGGGGAGCCGGGCCTCTCTTGCAGTCTGTGAGAAATCGCCACTGATCTTGATGGATACTGCGGGTAGTATTTTCGCAAATATCAAATCAAATAATCAAAAATCTAAATTTCTGAAAACTGTGACCAACATTTGTAGACATCATCCAAACGAAGCTACATCTAAAATTTGAAATCAATCCGACCGGTAGTTTTGTTAAAGATGTCCTTACCTGAGACCACGCCCCCGTCCTCCACTGGGCGGGGCATACCGTGTGGTTACAGGCTCTTCTGGTCTCGGGTCGGTCTTCGGTGCAGTGTTTGCTGTGGACGGGCCGGTTGGTGCCGTTGTGGAGCGCCTGCATGCACTGCACCACCCTGGTCTGGTATCCCAGCTTCCCACAGGTCTTACTGCAGGGACTCCACTCATCCACCACCCACCTACAACCACAACACACTGTTTACAAAGGACTGACCACAGAATACTGAAATTAACCCAAACATTCACCGGCAACCAAAACCATCTACTGATCTAAAATGTTTAATACCTGTTGATGCAATAATCTGATCAATCCATGTAAATAATTGGTGTAAAATGCAGTTTTTCATCTTTTCATGGTCATCAGATATGACCCATTTTTGATGTTCAGAGGCTTTGTAGTTACCGTGGAAACACCGTCATCTCCTACAAAAGTCTTTTTCAAATGGGGGTACATGGAAGAAGCCCAGGGGGTACTTTATAAATAAATTAAATAAGTCATTATGTACTGAATACAAAATAAATAATGGTATTTAACCCTTTCATGCATAGTGGTCACTACAGTGGACATCTATACAGAGTTGTTCTTTTGTATATTCATGGATTTTGTTGTTTCAATAATAATAATAATAATAATAATAATAATAATAATAATAATAATAATAATAATAATAATAAACTTTATTTGTATAGCACCTTTCATACAGAAATTGTAGCCCAAAGTGCTTCACATTGATTGAAAAAAATACAATATTAAAATACATTAAGATTTGATTATACATCAAGAAATAAAATGAAAATAAAAATAAATATAAAAACAGCGCACATTAAAATATTTGATTATGCATAGAATTTTTGAAGTGAAATACAATAAAAAAAAACTAAAAATAAAAGCAGCGCATATTAAAATATTTGATTATGCATAGAATTTTTGTTTTACTTCCATATCAACCAACACAGTGGACGCTCATGCATCATCCCATAGAATGCAATTCATACCATTACTGTTCTTGATAAACCTGATCTGCAGTAACATATTTGAGTGTAAATCAGTTGCTAATGGTTATTACACTGTAATTAACAGGTTTTTTTTTTTTTTTTTTTTTTTTAACTTTTATTAAAGAAAACAAAATTAAAAAAAAAAAAAAAAAAAAAAAACAATATACAGAGTAAAGTTTGTCCTGAGATTGGGCCCAAGATTACAATGTAAAGTATTTGGTTACAATGAAGAAAAGGAGAGAAAAAAAAGAAAACAAAAAACAAACAATCCAGGCTTAAATATCCATTCCAATAAGACTGAATACTGGTCTCCGTCTTCTTTCAAAGGTCGAAGTCTTCAGCTGTAGCTGTGCTGTTAACTGTTCCATTAGACAAACTTGTTAAATTTTTTGTATCCATTATCCAGTTGTAGGTGATTCAGGTTTCAGCCATAACATTGTTAGCATTTTTCTCGCAGTCATCAGAAGAAGATGTAGTATGAATTTTTGGTCGTGGGACAGACCATCAACGAATATGTCCAGTAAAAATAATAATGGGTCCATAGAGAGGTTCACTTCAAGTAAACTATCCAATATGCCTTTTACATTAGTCCAGAAGTGTTTCACAATGGGACACTCCCAAAATATGTGTGTCTGATCACCGACAAGACCACAGTTTCTCCAACACTTGTTGCTAACACCACTTTTAGAGAGAAAAGAAACAGGTTTTTTTTTTTTTAAACAACTTTTTTTTTTTTCCATATCTGAGTAATAACTAGAGACCCAGGAAAGGAAAAGTTTTGGCTTTTTTACATTTAATAATTGTTTTGATTGTTTTTTCAGATAGATGTTTATTTATTGGTTTAATTATGGAATGTCCTTTGCAGTGGACAGCATTTTTTTATATATATACAGGGTGGGGAAGCAAAATTTACAAAGAACATTTAGTTGTTTTTTTCTCAACAGGCACTACGTCAATTGTTTTGAAACCAAACATATATTGATGTCATAATCATACCTAACACTATTATCCATACCTTTTCAGAAACTTTTGCCCATATGAGTAATCAGGAAAGCAAACGTCAAAGAGTGTGTGATTTGCCGAATGCACTCGTCACACCAAAGGAGATTTCAAAAATAGTTGGAGTGTCCATAAAGACTGTTTATAATGGAAAGAAGAGAATGACTATGAGCAAAACTATTACGAGAAAGTCTGGAAGTGGAGGAAGCAACAAAAAACGTACCAAAGCTTTTATTAAAGCTCTCAAATCCAAAATCCTGAAGGATCCAACCAAATCCATGAGAAAAATGGCAATTGAACTTGAGGTAGACAACAAGACCGTTAGAAATGCAGTAAAACATGATTTGAAGTTAAAATCTTACACAAGAACCAAAACACTTGTTGACAACAGCAACAAATCCAACTTCAGCAATTTTTGGGAATCATGTTTATGGCCACCTTCTAGCCCAGATCTAAACCCTCTGGATTCTGCTATTTGGGGCGTTTTAGAACATGCTACCAATAGAACATCACACAGCAATGTCGACTTTCTTAAAGATACTATTAAAGAAGAATGGGAGAAGTTGTCACCCGAATATTTGAGGAACACTTGCGCAAGTTTCAGGAAGCGTGTGAAGGCAGTTATTGAGAAAGAAGGAGGACACATAGAATAAAAACATTTTCTATTATGTACATTTTCTTGTGGCAAATAAATTGTCATGACTTTCAATAAACTAATTGGTCATACACTGTCTTTCAATCCCTGCCTCAAAATATTGTAAATTTTGCTTCCCCACCCTGTATCTATATAAAGCTGTAAAACTCTTGTCCCCCACAGAGGACAAAAATGCATTGCTGGGTCTCAGGAGGATATAGCATGTTAAAATGTGAGAACAGATTAACAGCATTAAAAAAATGTATTTCATAGTTTTCACACAGTATGTCAGTAAATGCATGATGTCCAGCTGACTGGACATTTTTGTAACCCCATGAAAACTAGGTTCATAAAAAGAAAAAAATTCAATCATATTGTTTTTTTTGTGCCTAAAGATGAATAAAAACACTCAGGAAAAAAAATCTTGATTAAGGTTCTCATAATTCATGCATGAGAGGGTTAATGCTGAAATATAAAACACAATAAATACTTTCATATCATAAAATTGACACTTCTGACCGTATTTCATTTCAATATTTTTATTTTCAATATCATTACTGTCAGTCATCTTGTTTAAGCTTTAGTAACATTTTAAGAACATTTATATTTTTTTTATTACTCAATCAAAAATGAAGCGAGAGTTGGGGGTACTTGGCTTTCAGGTGGGTACCCCACTGTAAAAAGTTTGAGAATAACTGTTCTACAACATTGATTCAGCAGTAAAACCCATGGAGTTGGATCAGTGACAGTGGATGGAGACATTTGGTTTATGTTCAGTTAATGATATTTTTACGGAAAATGTCCCTTTTTTTTTTTTCATTTTTGTCTGTTTTTGATAGAATAACTCTCAACTTTAATCTGAACTTTTATGAACGTATACATGAACAGTTAATAAAATTTTAGATTAGACTAGATTAGATAAAATTAGATTAGATTAGATCAGATTAGATTTTATTGATCCTACCACGGGGAAATTTAATGGTCGAGGCAGCAACACCAACTGTCACCTGCCTATGGACCGCAGATAAAAAGTAGTGATTTTTACTAATTCTGGCATATTTACATAGGTATATTTTTTTTAATACAGCAATGTTCACAAATGTGCACGGTCCCTATTAAATAAACCAATTAAAAAAAAAAAAAAAACCAGAATGGAGTGCAAGAAAAAAAGTATACATGCACAAAGATAAGGAAAAAAAAGCACAAAAGCAAACTATAAAATAAAAAGGAATAATAGTAGTAAAACATAACATGCAGCACACTTTTAATAATAATTGCAAGTCAGACAGTACAGATGGGACACAAAGAATATAGGAAAATATCTGATTTTCACTTAAAATGCAAAATAAAGAGAGTAAATATAGTAGAATAAATGGTAATAAATCACTTAAGAAAGGTTAAAAATTTTGAAAAATTAATTTGGGAACTGCCACAAAAGCAGCACTGGGTCTTTATAAGTTAATATTCATCCACCAAATGGAAAAGTACATGTATTCTGTCTTTAAAAAAAGGAGTTAAACCATTCATACTGACGTCCTCTGAGAAGTATAAGTAAAGGAAACCTGTGGGTGTGTTTACAGTCAGTAGGTGGGAGTCACTTACGTGGGTTGGCTGCATTCATGGACGTTACAGCGCTTACGGATGGGTTTGGGCTTCTTGCTTGTTTCACAAAAATTGCGATGCACCAGTCGGCTGTCGCTCTTCCTCCTGCAGCCGTATTTAGTGTACTGTACACCTGAGGAAATGATGGAAAAGATGTTCGGAATGCATATTTACACACATACACACATTGAACTCTTAATAACACCAACAACAAATACACTGAAGAAGGCACATGCCGACACATGTTGGTGTGTTTTTAACTCCAGCTCCAGTGAATTCATTTACAGACCCTCATGAAATAAAGACTTTTTATAAATACTAATTTTTCCAACCAAGTGACTGCCTGATTTGTGTCTTTTTCCTGTTGTTCATGTCCTCTCCATGAGCACCTCTGGTTTGCTGAATACCAGTAGCTCCCTATGAAACTGTTTTATTTATTTATTTATTTTCACCAAATACGCTGTATCGACACTTTATCCACCTGCTGAATAAGACTGCACTGTTAATTATTTAATTACTTTTTTTGGAAAGTAACTAGTAATTATAACTAATTACTTTTTTTTAAAAGTAATTTGCCCAGCACTATTTGTATTATTTATTGCTTTTATCTCTTCACACTTAATTTTTTTGCTAGTGTTTTTTTGCATCTGAGCTATTGTGACCAAGTAATTTCCCTTGTGGATCAATAAGATTTGTCTAAATTTAAGTCTAATTTTGTCTTAATAGTTACAGTCTTCATCCTAATTCCTCCCCTTAAACCGACTGACCTGATCCACAGGGTTTGGAACACTGAGACCAGCTCTTCAGGGCCCATTCGTACGTGTCCAGTTCCGCCAACAGGACGTTATTGTTGGTAATGAGCGGCAGCAGGTCTTCATGTATGATATACTTATACGTCAAACTGATCTTCACGTCTTCTTCTTGGGGAATAACCTGAAACGAAACGAAGAAACGTTATTATCCAAAGCCTTAACTGTGAAACTAATGACGGCTCTGGGATCAGATGTCAAACACTCACCAGGACGACGATGCCTTCATGTAAGGGGCCGCTTGTTTTCAGAGTTTCCTTCTCCCCGTCCATGGAATACTCCCACTGTAAACCGTTTTCGATGAAGGTCTTTGTCTGGGCCTCTTCACTTTTTGCATTTAGTATAAAGTTTCCAGTAACTTGATTCTTCACAGCTGACGAAAAAAAGGTTAAAGTTTGGATTTAATATTCATTCTATTACATCCCTTGTTGAACTCCAGCTTATAACCACAGAATTATATATATATATATATATATACACTGAACAAAAATATAAGTGCACGACTTTTGTTTTTGCTCCCATTTTTCATGAGCTGAACTCAAAGATCTAAAACTTTTTCTATGTACACAAAAGGCCTATTTCTCTCAAATATTGTTCATAAATTTGTCTAAATCTGTGTTAGTGAGCACTTCTCCTTTGTCCTTTGCTGAGATAATCCATCCACCTCACAGGTGTGGCATATCAAGATGCTGATTAGACAGCAGGATTATTGCACAGGTGTGACTTAGGCTGGCCACAATAAAAGGCCACTCTAAAATGTGCACTTTTACTGTATTGGGTGGTCCAGGGGGGTCAGAAAACCAGTCAGTATTTGGTGTCACCACCATTTTCCTCGCACAGTCTTCTTCATGAATTCTCTGAAACAGCTTTGGAGATGGCTTATGGTAGAGAAATGAACATTCAATTCACAGGCAAAAGCTCTGGTGGAGATTCCTGAAGTCAGCATGCCAACTGCATATTCCCTCAAAACTTGTGACATCTGTGGTATTGTGCTGTGTGATAAAACTGCACATTTTGGAGTGGCCTTTTATTGTGGCCAGCCTAAGGCACACCTGTGCAAAAATCCTGCTGTCTAATCAGCATCTTGATATGCCACACCTGTGAGGTGGATGGATTATCTCAGCAAAGAAGAAGTGTTCACTAACACAAATTTAGACAGATTTGTGAACAATATTTGAGAGAAATAAACCTTGTGTGTACACAGACAAAGTTTTAGATCTTTGAGTTCAGCTCATGACAAATGGGAACAAAAACAAAAGTCGTGCATTTATATTTTTGTTCAGTATACACACACACATATATATATATATATATATATATATATATAAAAAGCAGATTTGGACGTGACAAGAAGTTTCAAGAGGAAGGCTGTTTGTGTCGGAAAAAGGAACTTCACTAACGACTTGATTTGTGCTGCATCACAAGCGGTGCACACACACTGAACATTTGTAATAACTTTGGAACATTATAAAATTACCATCCCTCAGAATTTTTCATTTGAAATTTATACAATAAAACATTTTAGGTCTAAAATCAATCCTATTAAGTATCCTTTCTCCTGATCATGTAGCCACTCCGATATGGACATCTCAAATTATGTCAAATTTTTTGGGGGACACCCTATATATATTATACATATATATATATATATATATATATATATACATATACATACACACACACACTACAAACAGAAAGTTAAGGATACTTTTAATTTTTGGGCTATTTTTTTCAGTTGGGATTCTTGCACAGCGCTTTTTACTTTTTTGTGTGTGAATTGAAACACATTTTTTAATGACCAGACATTGTTTGATTTACAAATGGTAAAAATGACAAAACAAAAGACAAAAATAAGGACATATCCTTAACTTTTTGTTTGTAATGTACATATATGGGAGCCTGAGGGTTCTGTGCAGGATCTTAGCTGTTCCTAGACCTGCGCTCTTTTAAACACAGATCTCTGATGTTGTTCCTGGTATCTGCTGGAACCGTCCTCTCAGCTTGGGGGGGGGGGGGGGGGGGGGGGGGGTGGTCCTGCCCCTAGCACCCCCATCACTACTGGCACCACTGTTATCTTCACACCCCACATTTTCTCTATCTCCTCTCTCAGCCCTTGGCATTTCTAGGGCTTCTTCTGTTCTTTCTTTCTTCTCATATATAGCTGTGACCTTGACAAGTCCAGCAAAGGCTACAGAATCCAGTCTGAAACAGGACAGGGAGACGACCTTGACGAATTGTAAGAGTTACGATCAACTACAATGACGTAAATAAAAGCAGTTTTTCATTTTGTGTGTGGGATGTGTTATCGACTGAAAGCCTGGCATTGAGAGAAACATGTGCGTACCTCAGATATGGAAGATCATAAGATCATTCCACCTTTTAAGTTCAAAAAGTACCTCACCATCAGCTCAGTTTGCAGTCGTATCTAGCGTTGAAAGGATGGAATGTGTGTTATATAATCATGTTTTTTTTGTTTCTAGCTGCAGCGTTGTGAATAAAATGAAGCTCTCTAGACTACTCATTACAGTAGTCGTGCCTGGAAGATACAAATGCATCGATTATGTTTTCAGTGTTGTTAAGTGTTAGAATTTTAATGATAATACTGAGATGAAACATGCGGTCCTGGAATGGGTGGAATGTAAGATATGAGACAAAAAAAGTTACACTGACAAAACAACTAATGACTCTTCTTTGCAAAAAGCTGTCAACCGGTCATCTAAATTTATGCTACTAGTGTAAATACTGTCTTTTTCTTTGCATTAGAACATTTAACAAACAGCTGTAGAGCAGTAGGATGGTCAGTCATCTGTCCTCTGTGTCTTTTATTTATTTATTTATTTATTTATTCATGGTACAGGGGTTGGACAAATTAATGGAAACACCTTCTATGATGCCACAATGTTAGGTGTTTCCATTATTTTGTCCAACCCCCGTATGTGTAAGTGTATGTATGTGTGTGTATATGTACAGCATATGTATGTATAAGTGTGTATGTGTGTATATATCCTCCTGATACCCAGCAATGCATTTTTGTCCTCTGTAGTGGACAAGAGTTTCATCTTTTTATATATATATATATATATATATATATATATATATATATATATATATATAAAGAACTGTCCACCACAAAAGACATTCCATAAAAATTTTAAAAACTGCATCTGAAAAAACTGTTGCATCATGATGTTTCCAATATAGGCACTTATTTAAAAAAAACAAAAAAAAAACCTTGTACTTTGCTGACATTTCCTGGGTCTTAGGAGGTTAAAATAAAAAATTAAAAAAATGTCCATTGAAAAGGACATTATATTAACCCTTTCAGGCATGAATTATGAGAACATTAATCAAAATTTTTGGTCCAGAGTGGTTTTTATCCCTCTCTCAGCATGAAAAAAACAATCAAACAAAAAAAAACTATGCAAGCGAAGGATGAGCCGCATGTTTGACACCTATGTTGTAGAAGATGACGGTGTTTCCACGGTAACTACAGATCCTCCGAACATCCAAATGGGTCATATCTGATGACCATGAAAAGATGACAAACTGTATTTTACACCAATTATTTATATGAATTGATAGAATTAATGGATCAACAGTTTAGATCAGTAGATGATTTTGGTCAGCGGTGGATGTTTGGGTCTTCATGGGTTAATTAAAAAAAATTAAAAAAATAAATAAATTGTGGTTTAACCGCAACACAGAGTGAGATTGCTTCATGAGTGTGAGCTGTGGGGAAGGAGTGGGTAATCCTCTGTGAAGTTTTCACACCCCCTCCAGCGGGAGTTACTGCTAGAGGACAGAGGACAGACATCCAGCGTTTCATCTGTACAGACATGTCATACTTTCCACTAAAGTTCTCGTAAGTAACACTGGATGGTGTGTTTTTGTTTTTGTACACTTAAACTTTGTCATACTTAACTTTTGGTTTCTGTTTTGACCGTATTCGTCTGACAACTCCCACAGAAACTAAACTAATAATAACCTCAGAACTAAAGATCAGACTTTATAAGGCACTCACTGAAATACTCTGAAAGCCAAAACTTCAGCCTTAGTGTGTTATTGAACATCGTCGTCTACCTCCTCGTTGGTTGCCGTGACAACAGTTTCCCTCTTCGTGCAGTAAAACAACTGTTATAAGGTCACAAACTGACAAAAAAATCACTCATATTCACTATTTACAGATTCGAAATGTCTTTAAAAAATCTCTCTAAATCAGGGGTCTCAAACTCATTTTCTTTCAGGGGCCACATTCAGCCTGATTTGATCTCAAGAGGGCCGGATCAGTGAAATAATAACATAATAACCTATAAATAATGATAACTCCCAATTTTTCTGTTTTATTAAAAAAAAAAAAAACATTAAATAATGAAAATACTTACTTTTATAAACTATTCAAACAAAAAAGACGTGAATAACATGAAAAAAATGAAATTTCTTAAGAAAAGTAAGTGCAATTTTAACAATATTACGCCCCGACTTATCATTTCTACATGTGCGTTATGGATCGGGTCTACAAAGACGCTAAACATTTAGTAACAGGCAGAAAATGGTTAAAATTGTGCTTAATTTTCTTTAGACATTTCAGGTTGTTCATATTTGTTCAGGTTATTCACATTTTATTGTTCCAGGATAGTTTGTAAATGTCAATATTTTCATGATTTAATGTTATTTTTTGCACTAAAACGAAAGAATTATGCAATATATGGAGAGATTTCTGATTTAGCAGGTTTTTGGTTTTATATATTACAGCAGTACTTTTCAGTGTATCATTGTATTATTTCATTTACTGTTTTTTTTTTTAATTGTGCAGAGCTGCAGGTGTATTAGTCCGACCCTTAAGAACTGTCAAAGTTTCTCATGTGGCTCCAGTGTTGAATACCTCCTAAACATGCATCAAATCACAGAATAAATGTCTGCAGTTCAGTGCTGGTCATTATAAAAGGAGTTAGATCTGAACATGTTCTTTTCCTTTAAAAACCTACATGTACAATGTAAGACTCCTGCTGCTGCTTTAATTCTTTGCATGGTTTTGCCTTCTTTTGTCAGATTTTGCAAAGCTTTTGGGACAAAGACTAACATCATCAAGAGAATGAGGTTTTAGAGCAAAGGAGATTACAAGTGAACTCCATTCATTTAAAGTTTGTAAAATAACTTCTAAACTTTGTGTGAATGCGCACTGCTTCTCTACTAAGATCAGAATTCAGAATTCGTCTTTTTATGCGAGACTAAAAAACATGGTTTGAATGTAAGTCAATGAGCTTTTTTTTTTTATTATCATCAGGGTCCTGAACTCGCATAAAAATACTATTAATGCAATAAAATCAGTGTTATTGTTAACCCATAAAGACCCAGAGTTACTTTTCAGGCAGTTCCCAAATGAATTTTTCTCTATTTAACTTTTCTTAAACAATTTATCACCATTTATTACAATATTATCCTTTGTAGTTTGTGTTTCTTCAATAAAAATCCTGTATTTTATAAATATTTATTAATATGTTGAATGTACCACAGATCCTATGAATGCATGTAACTAATTCAGGTAAAAGTCAGTTTCTCAGCTTTTCAGAGCCATCAAATGAATCTTTTTTTTAATGTTCAGAGGCTGTTTTTATGTTCAGTTAATGATATTTTGTTGAAAAAGACACTTTTTCTTCACTTTTGTTTCTTTTTTTATAATAATATTTTAATTTACTCTGAACTTTTCATTAAATATAGTAAATATCTGATTTTTATATAAAAATGCAGGGGATAAAGTTTGAATAAACGGTAATAAACCACTTAGGAAAGGTTAAATATAGAGAAAAAAATCATTCAGCAGTTCTCAGTAAAATAGTCCTTCAGGTCTTTAAGGGTTAAAACAATATATAATTGAACATTATGTCAAAGAAAGTCTTCTGCAAGCTTTGAGGTCCACTGATCTAAAATGTTTAATAACTTTTTAACCACTAATCCTATCAATACATGTAAATAATTCAGGTAAAAGTCAGTTTCTCGGCTTTTCAGAGCCATCAAATGAATCTTTTTTTAATGTTCAGAGGCTGTTTTTACGTTCAGTTAATGATATTTTGTTGAAAAAGACACTTTTTCTTCAGTTTTGTTTCTTTTCCTATAATAATATTTTAATTTACTCTGAAATTTTAATTAAATTTAGTAAATATATGATTTTTATTGAAAAATGCAGGGGATAAAATTTGAATAAATGGTAATAAACCACTTAGGAAAGGTTAAATATAGAGAAAAAAATCATTCAGCAGTTCTCAGTAAAATAGTCCTTCAGGTCTTTAAGGGTTAAAACAATATATAATTGAACATTGTCAAAGAAAGTCTTCCGCAAGCTTTGAGGTCCACTGATCTAAAATGTTTAAAAACTTTTTAACCACTAATCCTATCAATACATGTAAATAATTCAGGTAAAAGTCAGTTTCTTGGCTTTTCAGAGCCATCAGATTAATCTTTTTGATGTTTAGAGGCTGTTTTTGGTTGAACTAATTATATTGTGCTGCTTTTTCTTCAGTTTTCTTTGTTGTTGTTTTTTCTCAATTGACTGAACTTTTATCTAAATACAGGAAAATATTTCCTTTTCATTGAAAATGCAAAATGCAGGGGATAAAATCTGAATGAATGGTGATAAATCACTTAGGAAAGGTTAAATATAGAATAAAAAAAATCATTCGGCAGTCATTTAGGTCTTTAAAGGTTAAAACTCAGTATATCATTTGTAAATTATGTCACAGAGAAAACTGACGAAAACAGCAAAATATCATGAACTAAACACAAAAACAGCCTTTGAACATCAAAAAAAGATGCATTTGATGGCTCTGAAAAGCTGAGAAAGTGAATTTTACCTGAATTATTTACATGTATTGATAGGATTAGTGGTTGAAAACTTATTGAACATGAGTTGCAATAAAAAATACATGTTGAAATCGCATTGAATCATTGCTTTCTTTATCTGATTTGTGTTGGTGACTAACAGTGCACATGTAAATACAATGACAATACTACTTCAGTTTATATACATTGACTAATGTACAACTAAATTAGAATGACACTTAAATATGATGATGTTCTGAACCTGTACATTTTTTTTTTTTTTATCCTGACCTCCCTTATCCTTTTATTGGGTAAGTGACTATTTTTGGTAACTTCCACATACATTACAAGACAGTGGCAGCAACAGTTACAGTGCGAACAGTGAGGCACCAATCTCAGGTCTAATGTGGTCCTTACATGTGTTTTTCTTGTAATTTTAATATTTACTTTTTGTTTTTTTTTTGGCCACTTGCAGGTAAGGAACCAAATATGGTAACTTCATTGACCTTGATTTTTTACATCGGCTAAAATTTACTTAGGGGGTTAAATGAGTGGCCATTTTTGTCAAAAAAAAAAAAAATTGTAAGAAATGCATAGAACTGTTTATTTTTTTGCAAATGTGTCATAATTTTACAAATATTTATTTTCTATTTGAGATCAAACTGTTAATTTAAAGTTTAATACTGTCAAAAAAATTATAATAAAACAAGATAAAATTACTGACAATTAACCGTAAAAGAAGTATTTGTTCTGTAAGTTTAACAAGACTTGTTTGTTAATTGAAAAATACAACAAAAATGTTGAATAAATGTATTTTTGTGAATGTATAACATGTATAAGCACTGATAAATTGTCAAAATATAGTTTTTATCAGTGGATTGTACAACTTAGTCTCACTGAAAATTATTTATGTATACATTTATAGGTAATCTGATTGTTTTAACACATGTAAAAATTCTTTATTAAACATAAAAAGTTAAAAAAAAAAAAAAAAAAAAAAAAGCAAACTCATGTAAAGTTAGGGCAAAAAACTGTATTTTAATTATGCAAAATTACTGCATTTTTATGAGATGATTATTTTCCGTTATTCAACAGTATTTTTTCGGCACCCCTGCTGCTGGAATAATACCGTTTTTTTTACAGTTTTTTTTTACGGTGAAGATTTGTTTGGTAATTGAAAAATACAACAAAAATGTTGAATAAATGTATTTTTGTGAATGTATAACATGTACAAGCACTGATAAACTGTCCAAATATAGTTTTTATCAGTGGATTGTACAACTGAGTCTTACTGAAAATTATTTAAATATATATTTATAGGTAATTTGATTGTTTTAATACATATAAATATTCTTTATTAAACATTAAAAAGTCAAAGAAATATGCAAAATCTCATGTAAAGTTAGGGCAAAAAAACTGTATTTTAATTATGGAAAATTACCGTAGTTTTATGAGATGGTTATTTGCCATTATTTAACAGTATTTTTTCGGCACCCATGCTGCCAGAATAATACTATTTTTTTTAACGTTTTTTTTTTTTTTTTTTAACAGTATGAGTTCATAAAAAAAAAAAAAAGAGTTGAATTATTATTAAACAGTAACAGGAACTCATTCAGATACAGTCCCGTCAGCGCTAATAGAAATCAGATTGTGCATCCCCGTCCTCACATCTGTCATTTAACGCTTCAGTCTCATTACTCATGCCACACTGGGATCATTTAATTAGTCATTCCGTTATCAGCTCAGTGTTTTCTCCACCTGCTCATCTCCATGTACTCATTACTCTGTCGGTGTAGCTTATATCTGGAAACATTAGTCCATTTTTTTTTTTTTTCCTCTTTCCAACAATGGCACCCCTGATGTGCTAATTATATTGACATTTCTAATATTCCTCCAGGATAAACCATACACATTAGATTTGTCACAGTGGTTTCTGACAAAGCGCTGTTGGAAATGAAAACAAATGAAAGCATGCCATGAGTTTGCTTTAGTCGTATAATCCATATAGAGAAAATCAACAGAATGCTGATCTTAGTATTTATAGATCTATGTACTGTTTTATTCTAGAAACTAATAATAACACCTCTATCGAATTAGAGGATTTATTAGACAGTGGTAACTCTGTTTCCTTTTTGGTAGCGTTTCATTCACGTCTGGACATCTGGATTAGTTTATTTTTTTCAGTAGCGGAAAAAATTATTAGACCATCAAAAGTCCTCAAAAGCAACAGTTATGCAATCCAGTACTAACTCCTGTGTGTATCATGTGACTAAAACAGACAGAAAAGAAAACATGGAACGTCTAAAAACACTGTTTTTGTCAGTACAATGTCATAGATATTGATGTAAGAACTGAAGTGCCTTTGGTTATTATCAAGAAAACCATGGAAAATGGATAGATATCAGCTCTGAAAAAAACTCTTATGAGCTATTTTTATTGTTATCATTATATTTGTCCAAATAAATGTGCCTTTAGTTGTACCAGGTATTAAAATGAACAAGACATTGAAGAAAACAAGGGGTGGTCTAATAATTTTTTCCACAACTGTATTGTAAAAAAACAAAACAGGTCATTTTTCAGATTAATCATGATGATGGATTAATCCATGTTAATATATTAATTTTGACAGCCCTAGTGTGTACATATATACATATATGTAATACTGAAAGGTTTCAGATCATCTGTCTGTGTGTATCTGTGCGGTTCTGAGAAACTGAGTTGTTTTTAATTGGCCAGTTGGTCCCTATAGTTAAGGAATAGTCCCATCTCAACATTAAATATATTTTTTCTCTAAAATTCCCTTTTTAAAAATCAGGAGAGACTGATTTAATTCACGTTGCTAAGCAGTTGCCAGGGGGCGGGACAGGAAGCAGCCTTGCACGTCAGGTGTGTGTGTCTCAGGCATCATACAAAATCTGTAAAGAGCTGACTGATGCAGTTTGGCATGTGGGAGATATTAGTAATATTAACCCTTTTATGCATAGTGGTCACTACAGTGGACAGTTATCCTACAGCTTTACTCTTGTATATTCATGGGTTTTGTTGTTTCATTTCCATATCAGCCAACACAGTGGACACTTATGCATCATCTCATAAACTGCAATTCATACCATTATTGTAACTTTGCTGTTCTTGATTGAATCTTGAGTGGAAATCAATTGTTAATATTTATTTTTTGCATATTATCTCCATGAAGTGAGTAATAACTAGTATTAGAATATGTTAAAATGTGAGAAAACATCAGATAAGCTGCATTAAACATGGTTTCATTTCACTGTTTTCATATCACTTAATGATATTGGGTTTTAAATACATGTTTCTTTGCTTCAAGAATAAAATTCATGGTGTAGCTGAGTGGACATTTTCGTAACTCCACGAAAAACAGGTTGATTTAAAAAAAAAAAAAAAAATTCAATCACATTGTTTGTTTTTTTTTCATGCCTAAAGAGGAATAAAAATACTCAGGAAAAATAATCTTGATTAAGGTTCTCATAATTCATGCATGAAAGGGTTAATAATTTTGGAATACACTGCCGTTAGCTCTCCTCTATGACGTGGAACAGCATGACACGACAGTTGCAGGTTTGATGGGTCGAGTTGCAGCATGAAAGCCGTTGCTGAGACTTCAGAATCAGAAAAAGAGGCTTGCCTGGGCCGTGACACACCACCAGTGGACTACTGAAGACTGGAGGAAGGTGTTATGGACTGATCCAACCTGCAACTGGAAGTCTTCTGTTCACAGTGTAAACTCAGACTTGCTTACTACAACCTCTATCTTCACTGTGTTTGAAGCTGTTGTCCTGTGAGTCTCCTATCACACAGCTGTTGACTGTCATAAACTTGTCTTCTGATTCTGTTGTGTTTTTGGTTCTTCCAGACCTCTTCCTGTCAGCATTTCCCCCAGTTTCTGAATGCCTTTGGATGGTGAAGGAAACTGGACTGACTGACACCTGGACTTTCTTGGACATTTCTCTGTAGGACAGACCTACATTTTTAAGTGTTCTGATGCTCTGTCTCTCTTCTATCATTAATTGCCTTTTCCTCTTTTCCATTTTTATACAGTCTACTCTCGTTAAACCGCCCGCCGTTATACTGCCATTTTCGCTCACCGCCGACCAAAACCATTGCACAAAAATCCCCAATGCATTATTCCATTAGCTACCGCCATTTCCGCCTCTCGCCATCCGCCAGCCCAGTTCCATGCACAAACAACACTTATACCATTGATTTCCCGACCGTTATACCGCCAGCGTGATTGCCATCGAGTACACATACATTTTAACAATGCACTGAAACAAACGCGCCAGACGCTGATCGCGACAAGCTACGAGTAGGTCTACGGAACGGCCACCGTTCATTTATCGCAGAACACTCAGTAGGTCAGGATGTCGGGAAGAGGACGTGGGATTAAGCCAAAGCCTCAAGATGATGGGGTGTCATTTCCCGACACAGTATAATAATGCTTCAAATGTTTCCCCACTTTAAATGATCCCTTACAACATAACAGAATCAAGATTTATTTAGAAACGCAATTAGAACGGGTTAACGGAGGCAGACATCACATAGTAAAGACATGCACATTATGGACGCAACCCGTTGTAACGCCATTTTCGCTATACCGCCAATTTGGCCGTGAACGGAAGTTGGCGGTATAACGCGAGTAGACTGTAGTAACACACTACTTTCTGCAGTACAATACTATTGAAATAATGCTCCCAACGGTATGGTACCAAAGTGTGTTCCAACACTACTTTTATGCAGACAGAGGGGGTTGGAAGGAATCAAGAAATGTTGGGACAGCTGTAGGAATTGGTAGCACCAACTTTCGAGGCTTGATCAACCTCCATTGCTGCAGAACTGCTTTAAGTTGTTAACCCATTTCTTGTTCACCTTTTTGTATAATTCTGAAATGTACATTATTTTTCCGTTTCGTTTAACCTTACCTTTTTTTTTTTTTCCTCTGGCAGTTCACCGCTTACACTGGTCTATAATTTTTTAGAAATGATTTGCTTCAGAGATTAAATGTGCTAAATGTTACGTATTTTAATAAGATTAATTGGAAAATAAATGACAAAAGTGCCGGTTTGCTAATGTTTTCAAGGTATATGATTAAGTGTTATTACACATATATACTGGTTTATGTACATTTATATAATAGTTTTATAAATCTTCCACTAAATAGAACCTGTAAAGTGAATGTATTCTAATGTGCAGACAGTGTTTTGAAGTAGATCTTGTAGCTCTGAGACAAATATTCCTTTTGAATCAAACCCATTCTCTCATTAATTCTTGAATTTCACATTTTGACCCAAGGCTGTATTTTGGAAAGTTCAGCCAACCAGCATTTTTGACTTGATTTTTCTTTATCAGTGACTCTCATGTGGTAAAATTTCATTACTTTTATTCTGGAAGCATTTTCCTTGTAGACCAGTGTTACCTTTGTACCATTTCAAGTTGTTCATTGGACTTGAACTGCTTGAATTTCAATACAAAACTGGAAAAACTGGGGTGTTCTAAAACTTTTGACCGCTAGTGTACATCGGCAGAAATAGGTGTAACAGACTGTACTGTCACTTCAGAGACGACTGTCCTACAGATAGGTCCACTCTGCACAGAAATGTGCATCATGTAACTTTTATCACATTCATAATCCACGAGAACACTGTTATTATAATATCTGAGGTGGCAGAGGAGGCAGTGAGCCCCTTTGTGAACCGGAAAACAGAAAAGAAATCAAAATTTACCAAACTATTTTTATGTTAGTACTTATAAAATATAGACTACCATCTTTTCGTGCCTTTGTCTGACCTTTTGACACATTTCAACACTAATTTATACCATAGGGAGATTTCACAGTTGAAGTGCAAACTTTGGGCCATGGTCATGTTTTTTATATTTGGTCTGTGTAGTTCTGCTCTCATTTTGCACTTCTGAGCACAGACAGAATCACACTGCATGATAGGGCTGCTCGATTATAGAAAAAAAAAAAAATCACTATTATTTTAGCAATAATTGAAATCACGATTATTAAAAACGATTATTTGTTAACATTAAAGTTGTTTATTTTTTTCTTGCAAAGCAATGTAAAATACACTCTTTAAATATAAATAAAGCTTTTAACCACTAAAACAAAGTATGTTCACTTTTGTACGAAACAAAAAAATCTTTGAATGCAATAAGTGTACTGTAAATTCAAGTATGTTTCCTTTTGTAAATAAATAGTGCACTGTAATTAAACTGCTATAGACTTGCCATAGAACTGTAGCAATAAAAAAAAAAACCTCACGTAAAGTGCAAATTATAAATTCAAGTATGTTCAATGTAGTATGAAACAGTAAATTCAGTGGTGTGCCGTGAGGTTTCAGTTAAGGCCTTCTGTATACATCAGCCATCTACAGGGGTTGGACAAAATAATGGAAACACCTTCACCTCAAGATGATAATGCCCAAATCCATACAGCTAGAATTGTTAAAGAATGGCATGAGGAACATTCTAATGAAGTTGAGCATCTCGTATGGCCGGCACAGTCCCCAGACCTCAACATTATTGAGCATTTATGGTCAGTTTTAGAGATTCAAGTAAGACGTCGATTTCCACCGCCATCGTCTCTAAAAGAGTTGGAGGGTATTCTAACCGAAGAATGGCTTAAAATTCCTTTGGAAACAATTCACAAGTTGTATGAATCAATACCTCGGAGAATTGAGGCTGTAATTGCCGCAAAAGGCGGACCTACACCATATTAAATTATATTTTGTTGATTTTTTAAGGTGTTTCCATTATTTTGTCCAACCCCTGTAGAATATGTACGTTAGGGTTATACGGGTTGGGTTAGGTTAATACGGGAGTTGCAGCGTAAAGAGATTTGGAGACTGAAGATTGCATTGCAGATGAAGTTGTTTTTATGCGTTTTAGTTTTTCATAAGATTATGATAAAGGTGGCGGTGGTTAAACTTCAGATGGTTACAAAGGTTTGTTGTGTTAGCGGTCGGTGCGGACACAACTACGAAACACTTTTTGCACGTGATGTGTTTTTGCTCTTCGTCTTCTTCATCAAACCCAAAGTGATTCCATACAATTGTATTTGACTTGCCTTTTTGTTTACCAAGCACTTCTGCTGTGATTCTTTTGCCATTTTTCCAGACCGCTAGGTACAACTGTCCTCTTGGGGTGGACCTGCTGGCTAGCTGGCAGCAGTAGCTTAGAGGGGGGCGGGGTCGAGCAGCTCATGGTAGCTTGCGTGCGCGTGAATTAAAACAACTCAAAATTAATAATCGTTTTTTCTCGATTACATAATTTTTGTAATCGTTGCGTGTAATAATTGAAATCGTAATTGAATTTCGATTAATTGCACGGCCCTACTGCATGATACACTCTGTTGTCTCTGAATTTGATGTGAATGGGTTCATAAAAGGGCAGCAGGATTAAATGAGACTTTTTGACTTGTTTTTCCCTCTTCTTCTGATTATTTGTGAAATGTAATTAACTTGAAGGTTAGAGCTAAACAAAAAACTTAAATGCATTCACGGGGTTTCTGCAGGTATCAGCAAATCTTATTTAATGCTTTAATGCACATACATCGGTTTACCATCGACAGGCTTTAACCAGGTTCTGAACAGTTCCTCCTCCTATCACTTCTGCTGAAACTTGCATTTTCCCATTTTTCCGACATTTGCTAATATTCCCTCCACTCTTTCGCCAAAGCATGAGCACGCTCACAGCACGTTACACTCCAAGCATCTGGTGTTGAGACTTTGTGCACCGGCCATAAAAAAATAGCCAATTAAAGGGTTATGTATCATCACGTTATACTTCTGATCAAAATTATTCACCCTGTAAAGCCTGAACCATTAAATCATTGACAGAAAATTCCAGTTCTTTGAAATAGGAGACCTTAATTGGTCCTTCTGAACCCAAAAAATGTTTTTTTTAAATATCAATTTCCAAGTATGAGTTTCAGTTTTGTATCACATTTGATACATCGGGTCTCAATGCTCAATTATTGTTATTATCATTCTTATTGAACAAACAAAAAACATAATATAACACAAACTTGTCTAACAAATTGGTAATTCTTTTTCAAAATTGAAGTTCTGCCTCCTTCCTCATTAATGACAGTCTTGTAGTGCCCCTGGAAAGGCCTCTGGTGAATGAATTCCTCCCCCCTGGTGGATTATCTGTGTATTGCATGTATCTAATTGTATACATCAGGTTTTTCAAGTAAAAAAATATCGCACTGATCATGTAGAAGGCTTCAAAACTCATATCAAATATGATACGTTTGGTGTTATAGAGCAAACATGTTAACTTATTCTAGTGTTTTGATTGCCCTATTTGTTTAATTTTAGTCTCGTTTTTTAGATCCTTTTCCCTCTTCCTCAAAAAGCCCTGCCTTTTGCCAGGACACAGTTATAAATAAGAATGTTTTCTTAATTTGCCTAAATAAAGGCTTAATAAAATAAAATAAAATACTTTTTTTTTGTTTTTTTGAGTTTCAATTTTGTATCATATTTGATACATCGGGCCTCAATGCTCAAATATTATTACTTTTGAACAAACAAAAACATAATACAACACTAATATGGCTAACAAATTGGTAATTCCTTTTCAAACGCGCCCTTATGTTCTAGTGAAAAATCTTAGAATCTTTGAAAAGATATCAAACCGTAAGAAAAACCCACTCTCTTTAAACATTAAAAAATCTTTATTAACAAGTCAACCTGCTTGACCTCCTGTTTGACTTCCTGATGAAGGCTCGAAGCCGAAACGCGTAGAAGTGTTTTTTAGGTCTAGATATGACCGTGCCATGTTAATAAAGGCATTTTAATGTTTAAAGAGAGTGCCTTGGATTTTTTTCCCAGTTTGATATCTACTTTATGAATCCCTTTTTCCAAAGAGCACCTCCAACAAACTCATTTTTGGTGCGAGAAGCTTTCCTTCCCATGAATTTTTAATCTTTGAAAAGAATTCTAATCTTTTAACTTTTGACAAAATAAAGAAACCTTCTTTATTTGAGGTTCAGTGAGAAAAAGATATTAAAACAGGTTTTTTTTCTGTATTTGCATTCAAAAGGTTTCTCTATTCTTTCACTGAGTTACAGCTTTTGCAGAACCCCTGAGCAAAAAAAACCTTATCAGTGGAGGTCATTACCTTCCACTTAGTCCTATTATCAACCTGCAGGATGTGACACATACTCACCAATTATATGAGGCGAGGTCTCGTTCTCTTCGATAACAATGTGGCGGGCTCCTATTGGGATGTCGAACATCTTCAGCATTCCTAATAAGACACATAAAAAAATGAGGTGCAGATGAGAAATTAACCCCTTATTCTGGTTAAGGTCAACTTTAACTCACTTTATTATCACCGTAGGGAAATTCGGTTGCTGACACACACCACCTAGCATTAGCATTGGCATATTAGCACTGAGCAGTCAGTTAACTCATAAAGACCCAGAGGCACTTTTGTGGCAGTTCCCAAATGATTTTTTTCTCTCTATTTAACATTTTTTGAGTGATTTATCACCATTTATTATAATATCATCCTCTGTACTTACTTTTCTGTATGGTACGGTGCGGTATTGCATTGCATTGTATTGTATTGTATGGCATGGCATGGCATGGTACGGTACTGCATTGCGTTGCATTACATTGTGAGGAGTTCAAGTATCTTGGGGTCTTGTTTACGAGTGAGGGAAGGATGGAGCGTGAGACTGACAGACGGATCGGTGCAGCATCTGCAGTGATGCAGTCACTGTATCGGTTGGTTGTGGTGAAGAAGGAGCTGAGCCGAGAGGCGAAGCTCTCGATTTACTGGTCAATCTACGTTCCTACCCTCACCTATGGTCATGAGCTTTGGGTCATGACTAAAAGGACAAGATCCTGGATACAAGCGGTTGAAATGAGTCTCCTCCGCAGGGTGGCTGGGTGTACCCTTAGGGATAGGGTGAGGAGCTCAGCCACCAGGGAGGAGCTCAGAGTAGAGCCGCTGCTCCTCCACATCCAGAGGGGCCAGCTGAGGTGGATCGGGCATCTGTTTCAGATGCCTCCTGGACGCCTCCCTGGGGAGGTGTTCCAGGCATGTCCCACCGGGAGGAGACCTCGGGGAAGACCCAGGATACGCTGGAGAGACTATGTCTCTCGGCTGGCCTGGGAACGCCTCGGGGTCCCCCCAGAAGAGCTGGAGGAGGTGTCTGGGGAGAGGGAGGTCTGGGCATCCTTGCTTAGACTGTTACCCCTGCAACCCGGCCCCGGATAAGTGGAAGATGATGGATGGATGGATGGATGGATGGATGGAGGGAGGGAGGGAGGGACGAACGGATGGATGCATTGTATTGTATTGTACTGTATTGTATTGTATTGTATTGTATAGGTAGTAAACATCTTAGATCCGAAGATGCTTTTGATCTGCGGTTGACGTTTGGGTCTTTAAGGTTAAATGACAAGACATTTGCAAACAAGAAAAGCACTCAGAGAGCGCAGACCTCTGCCAAGACAGAATTGCCCCCAACCCCCACTCCCGATCACCACCAAAATTTAATCATTTCTTCCTTGTGCCAGTATCAGCATTTCCTGGAAATTTCATTAAATCCGTCCATAACTTTTTGAGTTATCTTGCTAACAAAGAAACAAACAAACAAACAAACACGCACACAAATACGCAAAGCAAAGCAATCACAATACCTCCTGCCGGAGGTAATGAGGTCAAGTAAAAAGTGGTTATAAAAGTTGATTTTTAAAAAAAATTGAACACACCCCAGGTCTTCATCAGTTCCACTGACATGCGTACTGACAGGAGATGAAACCTACATATACCTGTTTTTAAAGTCAGCTGGAACATAGAACACGGATCATGCCGCCTACGTGTGTTTCCACTTACTCCTTAGTAAATGTGGAGACAGAAAGTTTGTGTCTCCGTTTGCCAAAAATGTGTTATGTTCTGAAAATGAGTAGAAAAATGTGGGGTTTTTTTTGTTTTGTTTTTTTGGCCTGAGGATGCTGAGTTGAAAACATGGCAGCTGTCTCACATAATGAAAGACAAGGAGCCTGCGGGGCCAGTTGGTGGATAATTACCATTTTTCTTGGGCGTCTTGGTGAGTGTCAGTTTGACGGTGCGACAGTGGGAGTTGTCGCCTTCGCACACTCCACATTTGTCTTCTTCTTTATATGAGCCGACCTCCTTGTCGCAGCCGACGTGCTGTGTGCAGGAAGAGGGAAAAGACAGAGTATGAGCTGAGGGCCATGCTCCGTCTGTACTGAACACACACTGACATTATGATGATGGGAAATGACCCCACTCCAAACTGTCTGTGGGATCCAGCCTCCCTGAGCCCGGTATGACAAGATGTGTACTGGAAACACAGGAACGTCCAAACTGTCAACTGCAACAATACAAGCCTCAACTGGACTTTTTTTTTTTTGGCTAAAATGAATTTGTTTTTGATCGTGTAATAGTTTGCTATAATATGTTGCAAACTAGAAGCACTCGGAGAGCGCAGACCTCCGCCAAGGCTGATCAGTGGCCCCCCCTGTGGGCCCCCCCCTACGCCAAGGAGGTTATGTTTTTGCCAGGGTTTGTTTGTTTGTTTGTTTGTCTGTCTGTCTGTTTGTCTGTCCGTTAGTGTGCAACATAACTCAAAAAGTTATGGACAGATTTTGATGAAATTTTCAGGGTTTGTTGGAAATGGGCCCCCCCGTGGGCCCCCCCACCCCCGATCACCACCAAAATTTAATCATTTCTTCCTTCTCCTATTTCCAACAAACCCTGAAAATTTCATCAAAATCTGTCCATAACTTTTTGATCTTTGTGATCGTGTAATAGTTTGCTATAATATGTTGCAAATAAAGGTTAATTTTAGGCAACATTTAGGCTATATATGTAAATTTTTTATTAGTAAGTTATAATTTTTTATCAATTACTAGAAATTTCAGGCGACCCCGTTTGAATTCCAGGTGACCCCACGTGGGGTCCCGACCCCAAGGTTGAAAAACACTGGTTTAAAGAGTTAACAATACAGGGTTAGGGAAAGATTTATGTCTCCACAAAAAGATAACTTTTAATAACTTACATTCTAAGTTTTAATTGGATGTTTTATAAAGTCTCCAGAACATCTAATTATACTGCGATTTAGGCAGACATTTTTATAGAAGCATATCTGAAATAATTCATCTTATTACATAAAGAGGCATTTTGTAAATGTCAGCAGAGGCTGGTGTGATTCCAGATTAGTCTTGTTTTGTTGACAGGTAATTAAAAAGTAACTTCAAAAGGAGGAAAACATTATTATTATTATTATCATCATCATCAACAACCTGATAAACAGCCGCCAGAAAAACAGTGATGAGTTAGTGTTTGTGTTCAGGTAAAGACGCACCAGACATTCTCCTCGAGCGCACACGCTGAAGGGGTCGGAGTAGCTGCAGCGCGTCCCATCATGCATCACTTGGTTCATGAACACCACCTCCCCGGTTTCTTTGGACACACAGCTCAGCTCGCATTTACGGCTCTCTAAAAACACAAAAACACACACAGACACACACCTTATTTACATGCACACCCATACTCAGATCCTTATCTGATTTTTTGGAGTTGTCAGATTATTTAAGTGAACAGGATAATCTGATCTGTTTCATGAGATAACAGCAGTCATCTGATTATGAGAAATCAGATTAAAACGTCTGGATTTGTCCTCAATTACTCTGTCTTCCTGCATGTATGTATACAGGTGAATGGGATTTATTTAGATTTGTTATGTCTGAGCATGTGTAGAGACAATAAGGATGGATGGCTGGATGGATGGATGGACGGACGGATGAACAAATAGATGGATGGATGGATGGATGGATGGATGGATGGACGAACAGATGGATGGATGGATGCATGGATGGATGGATGGATGGATGCATGCATGGATGGACGGATGGACAGACGGAAGGATGAATGGATGGATCAACGAATGAATAGATGGATGGATGGATGGATGGATGGATGGATGGATGGATGGGTAATGGATGGATGGATGGACGGACGGAGGGATGAACGATGGATGGACGGATGGACGGACGGACAGATGGATGGACGGATGGACGAACGAATAGATGGATGGATGGATGGATGGATGCATGCATGGATGGACGGACGGATGGATAGACAGACGGATGGATGGGTAATGGATGGATGGATGGATGGGTTAGTGACAGATAGATAGATAGATAGATAGATAGATAGATAGATAGATAGATAGATAGATAGATAGATAGATAGATAGATAGATAGATAGATAGATAGATAGATAGATAGATAGATAGATAGATAGATAGAGACTGGAGCATCTACACCAGGGTTTATCAAATATCGCATTTTTAAAGTATATGTAAATACATTAGATCTGATTACTACAAGTGTCCGATTACTCGCAGTAGTCTGACTTTTATGGACATGTAAACACACACACACACACACACACACATTGGACCACGTAAACATGTCCACCAGCAGGACTCTGTCTGTGTGAATGAGCTCCTCCTGTCCACATATGTGTCCAGTCCAGTTGTGCACGTCCTGCCTCTGCTCACTCTTACCATCTGGGTGCTCATACGGCAGCCAGGTGTGCTTGATGTTTTTGTGGTATTTGTTGCTCCTCTGGACGCACTGCTGAGCGCGGAAGTCGTCGTAAGGGCCGGCGCATTCCTCGGTGTTGCACATCTGGTAGTCGAACGCAGAACCGGGACAGTCCCGACCGCCGTAAGCAGGTCTGAACCAAAACACACCAACGACAGAAAGACTTAAAGACTTCAGGTTTATATGATAAGGACTGACGTCAGAAGAGTGGGCAAAAAACACTATATGGACAAAAGTAATGGGACACGTTGAATTCAGGTGTTTCAGGTCACAAATGACATAATATAGTTTTTTGGGTTTTTTTTGGACATTTAGTTTTTATTAGTTATTTATCATTTTGTCATACAGAACATAACAAACTCCAATCAGCAACAAATAATAATAGTCACAATCTAATAGTGATGATAATTTAGGTTATAGTTAGCAATCAAGTTAGCGGGGGGGAGGTGTCTTACTGAGATAATTTTCACTTGTTCCGTTGGCAGATTTTTAGCTTGAATTAAGCAAAAAAAAATCTTGAATTAAGCAAAAAAAAAACAACTCTTGAATGAAGCAAAAAAAAAATTCTTGAATTAAGCAAAAAAAAAAAAAAGTCTTGAATTTAGCAAAAAAAGTCTTGTATTTAGCAAAAAAAAAAAATTGAATTAAGCAAAAAAAAACCCACATCTTGAATTAACAAAAAAATCTTGAATTAAGCAAAAAAAAAAAGTCTTGAATCAAGCAAAAAAAACAAAACAACTCTTGAATTAAGCAAAAAAAAAAAAAAACAACTCTTGAATTAAGCAAAAAAAAATTCTTGAATTTAGCAAAAAAAAAAAAAATCTGCCAATAGAACAAGTGAAAATTATCTTGGTAAGATTTCTTGAAATAAGATTTTCAAGATCTATTATGTAACTAGAAAAGCACTCGGAGACCACAGACCTCTGCCAAGACAGATCTGTGCCCCCCCCCCCGGGCCCCCGCCCCCGATCACCATCAAAATTTAATCGTTTTTTTCCTTGTGCCAGCATCAACATTTCCTGAAAATTTCATGAAAATCCATCCATAACTTTTTGAGTAATCTTGCTAACCAACCAATTTACCAACCAACAAACAAACAAACCCTGGCATAAACATAACCTCCTTGGTGGAGGTAACCAGATAGAAACAGATATAAACCAGCCAACCAGCAGTAAACAACATAGAAACATATATAAACCAGACAGAAACATATGTAAATGAAAAATGTGTGGTAAATGGGATTTTCAACGTTAAATGTAAATGTCCACAGAGTCCACATTCCACAGTGGATGTGGACAATTTTGTACCAGACACAAGATATTGTTATAAGTTACGGGTGGATCAAATTGGAGGCTAATCGGAGTCGTTTTGAATTTTTAATGAATTTTCAAAAATTGCTCAATGATGAGAGATAGGAAAATCTGAGATTTTGTGACCTTGCTGTGACCTTGAACTTTGGCCTACTTAGCCCAAAATTGAATGTGTTGGTCCCAGGGCCTAGGCCTATCTGTGGGTAAAATGTGGTGAAGATGGTTGGAATAGTTTTCCTGTAAATTTGCTGACAAACAAACAAACACACAAAGCAAAGTGATCACAATACCTCCTGGTGGAGGTAAAAATACGTTCTTATATCTCACTCCGAGCGTTTACATGACAACTTTTATTCCTGGTTTAATCTGAATAAATGTTAGATCCTATTTCAGATGCCCATGTAAACACTTTATTCCAGTTGAAAAAGAAAAATTGGGATTAAATTTAAACCTGATTAAAGTCACTGGTTTAATCCACTTTTGAATCTGGTCTAAATTCTTCCTGGGACATGTAAACCCTTTATTCCGTTTGGACTTTATTCCTTCCATTCTGCACATGCTCGTTGTCTTGTCCTGTCGTGATGACGCACACATTCTGCGCTGGTGGAAGAATATGCACTGCAGTCTAGTCTTACCAAACCGTTCCAGTGGTCTATTCTGATGGGATCTACCAGCCTGGAAAACCCTGAAGGAACAGTTCACCACTTGTTTTTTATTCATTCATTTGTCATGCACTAATGAGTTCGTTAAGTGGGCAAATCAGTTTACACTGCAGTGCACCGATTGACTTGTTCTCGCAGTCCTTCCGTTAGCTTAGCTTAGCCTAGTTTAGCATAATTGCTTCATTCCTACGGTCAGACGTAGCCAGGTTTTTATAGGTGATCTGTAGTATTTTATGAGTGATTTAGTGAAATTCAGTTCTCCCTAATCATTCCTTTAGTCCGGTGGGGTCAATATGATCACAAACTGAGGCTCAAATCATGGCCATGTGACTTACTGCACTAATAAAATCTTGGGAAATACAAACTAATGCAAAGCTAAAACAGTAAAGCAAAGCTAATTTAGCGCATGCATCCCTTCCAACAAAAAGATTTTCCAACTTCCGTCAACACAACAGTCCCAAGATTGTATGAGTGCAGTAAGTCGCGGATCTAAAGAAATAATTAGGGAGAATCGGATTTCACAAAATCACTTAAAAAAGACAACAAATCACCTTTAAAAAATTGGCTACGTGTGACCATGGAAATGCAGTGACTCTGCTATGCTAAGCTAACAGAAGGGCTGCCAGAACCAAATAAACATTTCTCATGTAAACCTTTATTCAGGTTTAACATTTCCATGTAAACAAAAGAGAAAATACTTTAGTTCTGGATTAATTTCTTCTGAAAAAATAAATCGGATTTAAAACACATCATTTAACCGTACCCACTGTAAAGTTCCTCTTTAGGTGATTATGTCTTATTTTAAGTATGATGAGATATTTTGACTAGAAATGACAAAAATACATTTGGTCAGATTTAGATTTTTGCAGTGTAATAACTCCAAAAGTATTGATCGTATCAGTAAACTGTTTTCCCCTGTCTGATCCTTAACCCAAAATCCATCTGTACTCCAGAAGGCAAAGGCTACATGTGATCAGCTGATCAGGTTTCCAGCAGAAACACAGAGGTCAGCTGGGTTCAGTATTACAGATCAGTACAAGCGAACAGAACATGAGCAAAGGAACAGAATCAATAAAGCTGTGGTCTGTGTTCAGGCTTCACTGTGTGTCGTCATCTGTCGGAGAAACACACCCTCCAGCCAAAGATCGTATCGACATGTTATCCAGCAGACACACACACACACACACACACACACACACACAGCGGTCAGTGTTGTTTGTGTGTATTGCAGTGTGTGTCCACTCACGCTGGGTTGTTGCACTGTCTGCTGCGGGAGCGGACTCCGCCTCCACACGTCCTGGAGCAGGAGCCCAACTTGGACCAGGAACCCCAGCTCCCATCGTGGCCCTGAGGCTCCGGACTGGACCTCCAGATACAGTGGCCCTTAAAGCACCACTGAGACGCCGGCAAAAAAGAAAATGAAAGAAAGAAAACCCAGACGCCAGCAAAAAAGAAAAAGAAAAAGAAAACCAGTGAGAGAAAGCACAGGCAGGTGTTGACCTTCACAGTAACAGACTGGTAATGGAGTTTAGCAGAGGTCAGCAGAGCTGGAAACTAAATAATACCAGTTCAGAGTCTGTCTGTCTGTCTTTTGTTCTTTCTTTCTTCTTTCTCTCTCTCCCTCCTCGTTCTTTCTTTCTTTCTTTCTCTCTCTTCCTCCCTCCCTCTTCTTCCTTTTTTTCTTTCTTACATTCTTTCTCTCTTCCTCCCTCCCTCCCTCTTCTTTCTTTCTTTCTTTCTTTCTTTCGTTCTCTTCCTCCCTCCCTCTTCTTT
>NC_043975.1:12062251-12135584 GCF_902148855.1 Sphaeramia orbicularis | reverse complement strand
AGAAAGAAAGAAAGAAAGAAAGAGAAAGAAGAAAGAAAGAAAAGAAAGAAAGAAAGAAAGAAAGAAAGAAAAGAAAGAAAGAAAGAAGAGGGAGGGAGAGAGAGAGAGAAAGAAAGAAAGAAAGAAAAAAGGAAAAAGAAAGAAAGAAAGGAAGGAAGGATGGTAGGATGAGTTAATAATCTTGATCCATGCTTCATTTCTTACTGAACACATTTGAGTCCGTAAGCTAGCAGTTAGCATTAGCTCATCCCTGACCCCTTCCTCTCTTGAATCTCCGCCCCCTTTATCCAAATATGGTCACTTCTGGCTCCTATAAGCCAACAGCGCTTCAGAAACCAGTGGCGTTCCTCTCCTTCACACTCATTAAACTGAGTCTAAGTGTTTTTATTCTTTGTTTATTCGGGTTAAAGGTCACATGGTTTATGAAAGGAAATCATGATTATTAAACCACCGTAAAGGACACAAACTTCCAAACTGAAAACTAACTCAGTATTTTCGTTCCCCCAGCTGAAGGCGAGCTGTAATCTAAAGTACTTCAGGTGTTGGAGGTGCAGTGGGTTAGATTCCCCTGTGAGTCCTGTTCTTCACTTCTATCAGAGCAGAGCGTTCTGCAGTGTTTCAGAGAAAAGCCTCCTGTGGAATTACTGCGACACTCCACTAGAACCATCTGTTCTACACATGCTTCTGTCCACAGTAGAAGAAAAGCTTTCTGTCAACAAAGAGCTGCTTAAAACAGTTCAATATTTTGGAGTTTCTTCAGTTTCGGCATTAATTGAAATAAAAAATATGGGAAAGAAACAGACGTCTAGATGATCGGAGACTCCCTGAAAGGTTTTTTTTTTTTTTTTATCAGGACAGATGAGTGTCTTAGTAAGAAAAACAGCTTTTATGTCGAGCTATTTTTGTTTCTCCATTACGGTTAGGAAAAGCTTTAAGTATTTGGCCCCTGCTCTCCAGTAACGATGGAAGTTCCAAAAAATAAAGAAATAAATGCACTTTTTTATTATTATTATTATTATTATTATTATTATTATTATTATTATTATGTTTTTCCAGTCGTGGATACAATCAATCACTAAAAACCTGAATATTTCTTCCTATATTTAAGAAGAAAGAAAGAAAGAAAGAAAGAAAGAAAGAAAGAAAGAAAGGATGAGTCAGTAATCTGTATTCATGCGTCATTTCTTACTGAACACATTTGAGTCAGTAAGCTAGCAGTTAGCATTAGCTCATCCCTGATTCCTTGCACTCCACCCCTCCACCCTGCTCCACCCCTTTTGTCCAAATATAGTCACTTCTGGTTCCTAAAAGTCAACAATGCTGACAACCAATATGCAAACTAGTGGCTGCAAAGAAAGAAAGAAAGAAGAGGGAGGGAGAGAGAAAGACAGTAAGATATATATATATATATATATATATATATATATAAAAGAATAAAGTACATCTATCTTGAATATTGTTTTGATTCATATAAAAGAATAAGTGTTTTTTAGTCTATTTGGTCTATTTTCAATGCTTCTTTTGTGAGTTTTCTATTGTTTCCAAGTTTTCCTGGTAATATACGGTTATTTTTACATCAGTTCTCCTTATCTGCAGATGTATTTTATCAGTTTAACATGTTGTATCATGATTAGTACATGTAACCTGTTATTTTTTATTTCATTTATATCAGTTTGTCTTCCATTATTATTTTCCTAATTATTTCATTTCCTTCTATATGTTTTATTTGACTCCTTTTTTCTTCTTTTTCTTTTGTTTTTCATTCTATTCTTACTGTTTTTCTTCTTTTCTGACATGGACTTTTAACCCGTAAAGACCTAGAATTATTTCTGTGGACACTTCCAAATGAGTTTTTCTCCACATCTAACTTTTCCTTATTGATTTATCACCATTTATTATAATATTATATTTGGTGTTTTGTAGTGAAAATTGTGTTTTCCTATAATTAATGTGCAGATTATGTAGATGTAACAAAAGCAAGATAACAAAACAGAGGAAACTGAAGAAAAAGTGATTTTTTTCCCCAAATATATCATTAACTGAACATAAAAACTAGTGTCTACAGCCACTGTCATTTGTCAAACTGTATTTAACAGGCCTATATATATTTAATGTTTAGTTTTATCTTAACACTTGAAGACCGCAAGAAAAAGACTGCAACTATTTTTGTGGTGAATTTGCAATAAAATTATCCTCTGTGCTTTACATTTTTCAGCCACATTCAGGTATTTTCCGAGATTTTACTTGAAAAATATTGAAAAAACTGAAGAAAATTAAAGAAAAATAATTTTTTCAGCGAAAAATGAAGACAAAACCTACATTTAACCTTTATGAAAAGATTTATCACTATTTACAATAAAATTATCCTCTGCGTTTTGCATTTTTCAGCCATAATCAGGTATTTTCCTAGATTTCACTTAAAAAAATTTGAAAAAATTGAAAAAAGTGACTTTTTTTAGCAGAAAATATTATAATTTGAGGACAAAACCTGCATTTAACCATTCCGAAGTGATTTCTCACCATTTATTATAAAATTATCCTCTGCGTTTTGCATTTTTCTGCGACAATCAGGTATTTTCCTATATTAATATTAATGTTAATATTAGTATAAATATAATTCACTGTTCAGAGTGAATTTGAAAGTTATTATAGACAAAAATATTTTTTAAGTGAAATATATTATTAACTGAACATAAACATAACCATCTACAACCACTCTATTTAATAGGCATATAAATATAAATATATATATATATATATATATATATATATATATATATATATATATATATATATATATAATGTTAGCTTTATTTAAACACTTGAAGACCTACAACTATTTTTGTGGTGAATTTACAATAAAATTATCCTCTGCGTTTTGCAGTTTTCAGCCACAAGCAGGTATTTTCCTAGATTTTACTTGAAAAATATTGAAAAAAATGAAAGACAAAGTGACTTTTTTCAGCGAAAAATACTATGAACTGAAGACAAAACCTACGTTTCAATTTTCCAAAGTGATTTATCACCATTTAATTATAAAATTATCGTCTGCTTTTTGCATTTTTCAGTGACAATCAGGTATTTTCCTATATTAATATTAGCATAAATATAATTCACTGTTTAGAGTGAATTTGAAGGTCATTATAGATACAAAAAATGTTTTAAGTGAAATATATTATCAGCTGAACATAAACATAACTATCTCCAACCACTGTCATTTGTCAAACTGTATTTAAAAGGCCTATATCTGTTTAATGTTTAACTTTATCGTAACACTTAAAGAGTGACAAGTATTTTTATGGTGAATTTACAATAAAATTATCCTCTGCGTTTTGCATTTTTCAGCCACAATCAGGTATTTTCCTAGACTTTACTTGAAAAACATTGAAAAAATGTAAGAAAAAGTGACTTTTTTTTCTGCAATTTTTTTTTTATTTTAAATTTTGTTATAAATCATCATTTCGACATCCACATTTAGTTGGATTTCAGCCTCTTTTTACATCATAAGAACATTTGGATATTTCAGACTCACAGCGGTGCACATTTTGTAACCAACTCCGAAGTCGAAGCGGCACTGCTCGTCCATGGAGTAATTGATTCCGGGCAGTTCCGGCAGCTTGGGCCACTTGTGTTCGAACGGGTCGTCCAGCAGGCAATCGTACGAGCTGACGGACAAACGGAAGCAGCGGGGAGCAGAAGTGAGAAAATCAGTACTAAGCCTCTGGCAGGTGAAGAGAACAGAAGACACAGTGCATGAGGGACGACCTACTGGATGTATCGATTGAGCTCCTGTTTGCTGCAACGTGACCAGTGGTAGCGGTGGAACGCCGCCTGGACCAGCGGCGCCATGATGCTGCCCATACTGGTCTCATCAGCACAGCGGTTCCCCTGACCGTCATGTTCCATTCCCAACCTGATGGAAAAAAATATATATATAAGAACAGCAGTTGAACAGATGTTTCAATATTTCTAATAATCTAGAACAGTGCTTCCCAACCTTTTCTGGTTCCTGACCCCATTTTAACATCATAACTTCAGCCGACCCCAGACATTCAAAACAGAGACATTTTATTTGCTAAAATTAATTTGTTTTTGATCGTGTAACAGTTTGCTATAATATGTTGCAAATAAATGTTAATTTTAGACATATAATGTAAATTTTTATTAGTAAGCTTTAATTTTTAATTGTTTGTTTTTTATAAATTCTTAGAAATTTCAGCCGAACCCTGACATTCAAAACAGAGACAATTTTATTTGCTAAAATTAATTTGTTTTTGATCGTGTAATAGTTTGCTATAATATGCTGCAAATAAATGCTAATTTTAGACATTTAGACTATATAATGTAAATTTTTATTACTAAGTTTTAATTTTTACATTTTTTTTTTTTTTTATTCTTAGAAATTTCAGCCGAACCCTGACATTCAAAACAGAGACAATTTTTTTTGGCTAAAATTAATTTGTTTTTGATCGTGTAATAGTTTGCTATAATATGTTGCAAATAAACGTTAATTTTAGACAACTTTTAGACTAAATAATGTAAATTTTTATTAGTAAGTTTAATTTTTACATTTTTTTTAAAAAAATAAATTATTAGAAATTTCAGGCGACCCCAGACATTGAAAACAGAAACTTTTTTTTTGGCTAAAATTAATTTGTCTTTGATCATGTAATAGTTTGCTATAATATGTTGCAAATAAATGTTAATTTTAGACATTTCGACTATATAATGTAAATTTTTATTAGTAAGTTTGAATTTTTACTTTTTTTTTTTTATAAATTATTGGAAATTTCAGCCGACCCCAGACATTCAAAACAGAGACTTTTTTTTGGCTAAAATTAATTTGTTTTTTATCATGTAATAGTTTGCTATAATATGCTGCAAATAAACATTAATTTTAGACAACATTTAGAGTATATAATGTACATTTTTATTAGTAAGCTTTAATTTTTTAAATTTTTTTTTTTTTATAAATTCTTAGAAATTTCAAGTGACCCCAGACATTCCAAACAGAAACTTTTTTTTTTTTTGGCTAAAATTAAAAATTTTTTCATCGTATAATAATTTGCTATAACATGTTGCAAATAAACGTTTATTTTAGGCAACATTTAGGCTATATAATGTGATTTTTTTATTAGCAAGTTATAATTTTTTATCAGTTACCAGAAATTTCGCATGATTATTTTTGGCACTAGGTCAAATGTTCAAAAATACTAGCATCTGTCACCAAGTGTGCGTAAAATGCACACTTATAAATCAAATTATTAAATATTATATGTTGATTTATTTTTCTGCTCTAATTTGATTTTATTTTTGTAAATCAAGGTCAGCCCTAATCATACATATCAAATGGAAGAAATAGTGCGTTTTAGACACACTTGGGAGACAGATGCTAGTCTTGTAATTTTCTTTTGTTTACAATGTGTAAATTTTAGTTGGTGGCCAGAATTTTAGAGATCATGCAAAAATGAACAACTTTTGAATTCTAACCTTATTTAAATTGTGAAAAATAATATGAAGTTTTTTAAAACGAAGTGCAAAGTGTGCCTAAAAAGTGCACCCAGATACCAGAGGGTTAATAATATTTATCCCAATATAAAACTATATTATGCCATTTGTCATTACTATTTTGTATCCCAGACCCCTGTTAGAAAAGAAACACCTGAATTCAACGTGTCCCAGTATTTTTGTCCATATTGTGTATGACTTAGGTAATTATACAGTGAGGCTAACGATATGTTTTTGTCTGCATCAGAGGCTTGAATGATAAGATTTCATGGCACATCATGCTTTTTTGACTGGACACATCTAATTATAATATGTCCAAGATACAAACAGGTCATTTCATTGCCTTCATGCAAACTGTGGAATGAACTACCACTGCACATGAGACAGGCCGACTCAATTTCTGTTTTTAACCCTTTCATGCATGAATTATGAGAACCTTAATAAAAAAAATTTTCCTGAGTGTTTTTATTCCTCTTTAGGCATGAAAAAAACAATGCGATTGAAAATTTTCTTCTGAAAAATAAATTAAAAAAAAATAAATAAAATAAAAATAATTAAAAAAAAATTTACATAAAAAAAAATAACAATGAAAAAAAATCTTATGAACCTATTTTTCATGAAGTTGCAAAAATGTCCAATCAGCTGGACACCACACGTTTAATTTTTGACACACAGAAACATGTATTTACTGATAAATTGTGAGAAAACTATGGGGTGGGCTTGTGATTCTGGGGGTTTATGGTCAGTAGAGATCTACATAATGTTACCAATTCATGTCAGAAAAGATATGCAGTGTCTTAAAACTTTAATAAAGATATGTGTAAAAATAAATAAATAAATAAATCCATGAATATACAGGAGAACAGCTGTAGAATAGCTGTCCACTGTAGTGACCAATGTGCATGAAAGGGTTAAATTGTCAAAGCATATTTTTTCTTTGGCTTTTAACTCAGTTTGAGAGATTGGCTTTTATTGTTTTAATGTGCAATTACTTTCATTGTTTTTATACATTTATAAAGTCTTTTATGTGTTCTTATGTCTGTGTACAGAACTTTGGCCAACTGTGTTGTTTTTAAAGTGCTTTATAAATAAAATTTGTCTATGTAATATTGCAAAAATTCAATAGAACCTGTCCCAAAGCCACACAAAAAAAGTCATTTTATGTATTTAGCACTTCCATATTGGACAACTGTAACTCTATACTATGTACAAGTTAGTCAAGTTAATGTAAAATACTGCTGCACAAGTAGTAACAGTCTTTGTTTGCTTTATTTTTTTTTGTATAAAGTCCACACAGAAAGGCCTCAGGCGACCGGTGATTATACATATAAGTTTCTGAAAGTGTGGGTTGGAGTTGATGACGTATTTTCTTGATCATACATAGATTTCACCATCACACCAGTACATGAGTCTGTCTACAAATGTGTGAGTGATGATGGTGATTGACTGCAGTAATAAAGTGTGTCATACACCTACAGCAGCTATTCAGGATCCAGGAGGTACAGGTGGTTACTAGGCAGAAAAAGATTACAGATTACAGATTACAGATTACAGGGCAGGGCAGGGCAGGGAAGGGAAAGTGTGATAAGATAAAGGAAGGGAAGGTAAGTAAAAGTAAAGTAAGGCATGATAAGGTAAGTAAAGGCAAGGTAAGGTAAGTAAAGGTAAGGTAAGGTATGATAAGGTAAGGTAAGTAAAGGTGAGGTAAGATGTGATAAGGTAAAGTAAGGTAAGGTAAGTAAAGGCAAAGTAAGGTTAGTAAAGGTAAGATAAGGTATGATAAGTTAAAAGTAAGGTGTGATAAGGTAAGGTAAGTAAAGGTAAGGTAAGGTGTGATGAGGTAAGGGAAGGTGTAATAAGGAAAGGTAAGGCGTGAGAATGTAAGGTAAGGTGTGATTAGGTAAGGTAAGGTAAGTAAAGGCAAGGCAAGGTAAGGTAAGTGACAGTAATGTAAGGTGTGATTAGGTAAGGTAAGGTAAGTAAAGGTAAGGTAAGGTAAGGTAAATGACAGTAATGTAAGGTGTGATTAGGTAAGGTAAGGTAAGTAAAGATAAGGTAAGGTAAGGTAAATGACAGTAATGTAAGGTGTGATAAGGTAAGATGTGATAAGGCAAGGTAAGTAAAGGCAAGGTAAGGTTAGTATAGGTAAGATAAGGTGTGAAAAGTTAAAGGTAAGGTGTGATAAGGTAAGGTAAGTAAAGGTAAGGTAAGGTGTGATAAGGTAAGGTAAGTAAAGGTAAGGTAAGGTGTGATGAGGTAAGGTAAGGTGTAATAAGGAAAGGTAAGTCAAGGTAAGGTGTGAGAATGTAGGGTAGGGTAAGGTGTGATTAGGTAAGGTAAGGTAAGGTAAGTAAAGGCAAGGTAAGGTAAGGCATGGTAAGGTAAGTGACGGCAAGGTAAGGTGTGAGAAGGTAAGTAAGGTAAGTAAAGGTAAGGTAAGATGTGATAAAGTAAGGTAAGATAAGTAAAGGCAAGGTAAGGTTAGTAAAGGTAAGATAAGGTGTGATAAGTTAAAGGTAAGGTGTGATAAGGTAAGGTAAGTAAAGGTAAGGTAAGGTGTGATAAGGTAAGTAAAGGCAAGGTAAGGTTGGTAAAGGTAAGATAAGGGGTGATAAGTTAAAGGTAAGGTGTGATAAGGTAAGGTAATGTAAGTAAAGGCAAGGTAAGGTGTGATAAGGTAAGGTAAGCAAAGGTAAGGTAAGGTAAGTTAAGCTAAGCTAAGATAAGTAAAGGTAAGGTAAGGTGTGATAAGGTACAGTAAGGTA
The DNA here is from genome assembly GCF_902148855.1 of Sphaeramia orbicularis. Classification (NCBI taxonomy): domain Eukaryota; kingdom Metazoa; phylum Chordata; class Actinopteri; order Kurtiformes; family Apogonidae; genus Sphaeramia; species Sphaeramia orbicularis. The sequence continues at coordinate 12,127,311 of NC_043975.1, read as the reverse complement.
AGGTAAGGTAAGGTAAGGTACAGTAAGGTAAGGTAAGGTAAGGTAAGGTAAGGTAAGGTAAGGTAAGGTAAGGTAAGGTAAGGTAAGGTATGTCCAATGGAAAAGTAACTACTGTTAGTTTAGAAAAAGTCTTCCATCACAGTACAGTACAGAACTTTACTTTGAATTTTTCTTTTTTTTTCATTGCACCCCTTGATAAAGCCACCAGAAAAGTAAACTTGGGTAACAACAACAACAACAACAACAAAAGCACTTGCACACACTTTCGCCTCTCTTAACTTACATCAGCACAACTTTCTGTCCTTTTCAACATTCATCAGGTATGTAAATAACAGAAAAAAAAACCCTTGAGTACACATTCATCTGTGAACATCGTATTATCTAAAACTAGACGATGAGCTGCTCACGCTTGTTGTGTATTTGATGTGTTTGCTTTTTTGAGCTACCAACATTTCTACTGAAGGTCAGAAGGACTGAAACATAGTTTTGAGTTTAAGAGAAATGAAAAGCTTTCACTTCTGTCAGAGTAACATTTTTAACGTTGTTTCATGTTTTCACCTCACTGTTATGTTCGTTTCTTAGCAACGACAGTAATGATGTTTACAGGCAAGTTTGGTCCAGTACATGTTTAATCATCGATAAAGCATCAGAAACCCGATAAATTCTGATAAACATTGTTTGTGGGTTATTACTAATCATTTGGTCCATATTTAGTGCAGTGTAATGAATTCTCACAGATCAAGGTTTTATTAGGATCATTTACTTTTTTTCTTTTCTTTTTTTTTTTTTTTTTTTTTTACAAGATTTATGAAACATCTCATTTTTAAACATTGTTTTAGCCAGATTTTTGCACGTCCACCTCATTTAGATGTGATTTTTGTGTGTTATTTTCATGTATTTCCTGTATTTTCTGATCAAGATCCACACATGAAATTTATAACATTGCAAAACTAACTTAAGCTAAAAACTTTTGCACAGAGCTGTAAAGATACTGAAAAGACATGTATTTTTAGGTTTGAAGTGGTCCTATGTAGTATTGATATTACCAACTCTCACCACCAGGGGGAAGTCACGTATCTGAACACATTTAGTTCTACCAAAACCACCAATGAATCAACGCTATGTATCCACTGACTGTATTACCCACTGACTAAAGTATAAAGGTCATTGTTTACATACATCTGTATTAAGGTTTTATTGAGGTTTTTTTTGTCAAACTGAAACTCATATACACTTATTTTGATCGTCGATCAAAATAACAGTGTTTTATAATCTTCATGTGGTGCATCAGCTGATAGTTTACATTATAGCTCTGTTTATAGACAGAAAACAGCCACAGTAAAACCACAAATCACCTGTTTTCTGTACTGTTTGTGTAGTAAAGATCTGTTTGGAATCGTCAAAACGAGGTCAGAACTGTCACGGTTTCGTCTGAACCATGGATCAGCAACTTAGCAAAGATAATAACATCCCATAATAACTTTACATCTTCATAAACCTCATAATCAAACTCACCCATGTCAAAAAAACGCTGCCATTTCAGCATCAAACTCCATTCTTTTCATTTAGAACCAAGTCGAGTGGCGAAAACAACAAGTGTTTCTAGCTTTTATCATTTTCTCTGATTCTCAAAGTTGTTTCTTTATGGTTCTCATCTCATCTGGCCACTTTCTAATGCTTTGATCAAAAGCCCCACGGTGTTAGTTTTTCCTAACCATGTGAGACCAACAAAATGACTCACTACTCCCTCTAGTGGTCACATAGTCCAACTTAGCAAAGATAATAACATCCCATAATAAGTTTATACCAGGGGTCTGCAACCTATGGCTCCAGGGCCAAATGTGGCTCTTTAGCCTCTCTATATATGGCTCCCCTTGCCAAAAAACATAAGGAGCATTTTGAAATTATCTGAATTAATCATTACTTTTCAACATTGTTATAGACTTAAATCAATTCTAACATTGTCCATCTGCAAAAATGTGCAGGCTATACACAAAGTAAAATAATTTTTCGACAGTGTATAAACAAAATGTATGTCACACCACATTATTTTCTTGCCAAATTAAACACAAGATACTCAATTTGCATTTGTCAGTAGTTTGGCTGTTTAAAAGTCAGCCCATATACATGAAAACTGACCTATTTATCCATTAAACAATGTAATAAGCTTTGAAAATAGTGTACATCTCTAAAAAATGTCATAAATCTTGCATGTTTTCTTTATTGTAGTATTTCATAAATGTACCAAACATTGCATTATTGTAGTGGATATACAAAGTTAAATCACAAACTAATCACAAATTGGCTACAGAAGAACAACCACCTCATGTTTAAATTTTTTTTTCATGGCTCCAGTCACATTTTTTTCTTCGTTTTGAAGTCAAAAATGGCTCTTTAGAATGTATAGCTTGCAGATCCCTGCTTTATACCTTCATAAGCTGCACAATCAAACTGATCTGTGTAGAAGTAACAATGTTGAATTATTTGATAAACAAATATTTGAATATTTCAATGTAGAAATAGAACATATAAGGTCTGTAGAATTATTTAAATTGTGATAAAATATAATGTAAATGTATTTTCTTAACATTTTAAACTACAGAATGTGTGACCCAGACATAGAAGAACGGTTAAAAAAATGTTATGCATATTTGTCTTTAGTGACATCCTACATCTGTGTTCATGCAGAAAAAGGTAATGTTTGAGATGTAGTAAGATGTCCTTCTTTCACTTTAGTGAACTGTCGACACTTACAAAAGGATGTGTTGTAAACTTTTTAATAAAATAGATGTAGATGACGATGGTGAATATATTAAATAACAAGTGGTGCCAGGCACAACAAACCCCACCCCTTGTACATATTGTAGCTTATTTTGGCTTCGATCCAGCTGATGTCATCATGTCTATGCATACGGTGATGTCAGCATTTCAGTTGCCTCTATATATGTTCCAAGTCTGAAGTAAATTGAAACAAAATTGATGTTTTTATAGACATGTGAAATTTCAGCCAATATAAGTAAATGAAATCCAAAGAGTTCATAGAAGCTGAAAGTGGCGGGCTGCTTTTTAGGGAAGTATTCAATAAAAAGCAGCACTTTTTTGATATTTCAGATGTTTTGGGTTCAGCCTTGGTTCATTCACTGGATTCATTCTTGAAATTAAGTTCAGATTTGCTGCATTCTGTTAAAAGTTCTGCAGATATTGAACTACAAGTTGAGCCAAGTGGCGGATCCAAAATCAAATCACATAAAACTGTATATTTTTTTATTATCAAACACTAATAAAATTAATACAATTTACCCTCGTTATTGTGACCCCTTTGGAACCAAAGTAAATAAAGTTTTCTTCAGTTATGGCTTTGAATTCCATCACATTCCTAATAACTTAAAACAAGTGGTGCCAGTCACAACAAATTCCGCCCCTTGCACATTTTGTAGCTTATTTTGGGATCGATCCAGCTGATGTCAGCATATCAATTGCCTCTATATATGTGCCAAGTTTGAAGTAAATTGAAGCAAAATTGATGTTTTTATAGACATGTGAAATTTCGCCCATTGTAAGTAAATGGGAGAAAAAAAGGATTTTAAAAATTCATATAAAAATTTGAACTTTGACCTATTTCTCCCAAAATGTAATGACATCTATTCTGGGTCATTGGCAGTCTATAAACCCAATTTGGTATGAATTCAACCAACAGTTTTGCTGCTACAGACACTGGAAATTTCACCCATTATAAGTAAATGGGGAAAAAAATCTTTTTAAAAATTAATTTTAAAAAATTTACTCAAACCTACTGTTCTCAAAATATAATCAGATTTATTCTGGGTCACTGGCAATATATAAACCCAATTTGGTATGAATTCAACCAATAGTTTTGCTGCTAGAGTGTTAACAAACACAGAAGGAAACAAACAAACCAAAACCAATACCCCTTGCCTCCCATTTGGGGGCGGGGTAAAAATATTCACCTGTGTTTGACAAAAAGGCATATTATTAGAGTTAAAGTAAAGAAAACAAAAGCCAAAATGTGAGCGAAATCACCCACAAAGTCCTTGAAAGTCAATCACATATTATTATTTTTATGTTGGTTACCATTGGCTGTTGTGTTTTTCCTCCCAGGATTGTCAGCTTTTATATCTGAATGATTTATTAGACGGGATAGTTGTGTGCAGGGGTGCAGCAGTAATAACTGTGTCATTCTGACCACAGATTACAACGACGTCTTTGAATCAAACATATTCCATCAAAGAGGAAAAAGCCGATGTGAACCCGGTCTTCAACACCTATGGGACTGGACGTGGTGTTGACTCATGTCCACTATAGACTCAGTTCTGCTGGTGGACCAGGTTGCTATGTAATTACACTCACAAATTGCCTACTTTGCGCTGTCACCAGAGCACGAATAACCTTCTTGTCTTTTGTATAATAAGGTACCGAGAAAAGAAGTCTTTTCACAGCGCAGCTACATTTTGTTCTTTTTTTCCCTGAGCTGAAGGTCATGAATTTCTCCTGAGATTGAATAAAGTTCATGTGAATGTGAGAAGAGCAGATGGAGCCTCTGGACACAAAAGTGCATCGATTAATGTTATTTATAGAAAAATACTGGAGACTGTGGCTGTTTCTTGTGTCACTCTACAACTTTTAAAACCTGCATAAAGTCTATTTAGCAACACCGGTGTTGATGCGCACGCTGACATTCCACTATTTTACAGCACTTTCAGAATCTGCATCTGGTTTTTACTACAGTTTGCAACACATGTCTATTTGCCTTTTTATTTGCGTGATCTGTGCTTTGAAACATTATCAAATACTTGGATATGCACAGGTTTCTGGATACACACAAATACTGCAACAATGACCAGTGGCGGATGAAGAAAAAACTGAGGGGGGAATCATAGGAGAACGGTGAGGCCCTGGTGGGGGTTCAAGAGGGCGGAATTTTGTCGCGACATGCATTGTGGGAAGTGGAGGTTCGCGCAGCCGCCTGGCAGCGGCAGCTGCAACGAACGCGACGAGGACATGGCTGGAGGGAAGCGGAGCTCCAGCCGTTTCCGCGTCGTGTTTGTTGCAGCTATATGGTATCATATAGTTGTACTGTCGCTGCCAGGTGGCTGCGCGAACCTCCGCTTCCCACAACGCACATTGTGACAAAATTCTGAAGATGCCCGAGTTACCTGCTGGCTCTGTTTGTAAACAAATGATTTGTTTATGGTGGAGTACACTTCGAAATTGTTCACCGTAAGGGAAGAGATTCAGGTGAGGAATCACAGACACACTTATGGATTCGTGATACTGAGGATATGACTGAGGTTTGACAGATATGATGAAAAAGTGGTGACGAAAGTCTCCTGCAGCTTTAATACATGGTGTTAAGTAGAAAGAAAAGAAAAAAAACACACATATATATGTATATATATATATATATATATATATATATATATATATATATATATATATATATATATACACACACACACACATATATATATGTGTGTGTGTAAATTTTTTTTTTTTTTCATTTACAGCCATAACTCTCAAATACAGATGCATATAGTGCTTTTTAGAACATAACTAAGGCAGTACGTTGCTAAAGTTTTAAATTCGTTCTATTCCACAGTGAAACCCCTTTAAAAAACTACATCTTCTTTTAACTTCTTTTTTAGCTTTTTGTGACACAAATTTGCATCCATCTCTCAAATCACAATTACTTTCAGACACTATAAAAAACCTTTTCACACAATCAGGTTGTGTTGTTTTGCTTTGAACATGTTCAGTCTGGGGGGGGCGTGGCACCAAGGACACCGGTAGGTAAATCCGCCATTGATGACCTTTTCAAATAACTGACAGAGGAAAAACTTCTGAAAAAAAAAAAAAAAGAAAAGGTTTTGATGCAAAGAAGCAAAATATCCGGTGGTTTCACTTTTCAACATATCACCAAAATATAAACATGTAAGTCTGGCTGTGTTGTAACTGTAATTTATTGTAATATTCATTACCGCTGGCCAAGTCGACAGCTTTAAGGGCAACGACTGGAATATTTTGATTTATATTGATTGTTTTACCGCTCTCTGCTGCTTTAGTGTTCTCACTTGTATAAGTACATGTTAATATAAGCCACCAAGGGCAAAAGTGATGAAAATTAGCATGGCTGTAATCCAGAAAATGGACCAAAGGGAATGAATTTACTAACAATTCCCCAAATTGAGCTAAGTTCCCTGCTCTAACAAGACCATCTCACATTAGTGCAGAATCACATTATGCACAGACACACCTGATGAAGGTGATGAAGGTGAGTTCAGCATGTTTTTCTCTTTGAAAAAAACAACAAAGACCAAAGAGATGCAAGGGAAGGAATGGATGAACTTTACAAAGACTAAAATAACTAAACTGCAATAATATGACAACACTAAATCTGTCATGAAGGTAGATGTGGATCCTCGCTGAAAGCAGGTAAACACTGGAGGGGAGGGCGTATCCACGGGGGAAATTAAAGATGTCACAGTGTGTGACACAAAGTAAACCTACGGAGCAGTGACATTTGTAGGTGCCATTATGACTGTAATAACCGTCAACACTGTGGTCAGGCCTGAGGAGGGGATGTGTTTATTCCATATGGTGGGTGGGCTGCTGTTTTCAGTACATCAGTGACATGCTGCGACAGAATCAGGAAGAAAATGATGCTATATTACATTTCACAGCTGCTGAGGTTACGAGTTTTTCTTCTATGTAAGTTTTCTATCGCAAAGTTTCATGACTTTATCGTAACTTTATGAGAAAATAGGTCCTTGTTGAACCTGTTGTTGCGTCAGTGGAGTGTTCGTCATCAGTCTGCTCTGATTACGCCTTTAATTTAAAATAAAACAACAGGACGGGAAAAAATATGTCGTCTAGTGTTAAACAACAGAGCAATTAGAAGGAAATGAAACTGTAGTCAATCATGTTGTATGACTCATAATATAAGTATAGAATCTGTACTTTGAAATGGGAGATCCATCCATCCATCCATCCATTTGTCCAACCATCTGTCTATCCATCCATCTATCCACCCACCCATCCGTCCATCCATCCATCCACCCGTCCATCCGTCCACCCATCCGTCCGTCCATCCATTCGTCCAACCATCTGTCCATCCATACATCCATCCACCCACCCACCCATCCATCCACCCACCCATCCATCCATCCATTCACCCGTCCATCCGTCCACCCACCCATCCGTCCATCCATTCGTCCAACTGTTCGTCCATCCATCCGTCCATCCATTCATCCAACCATTCATCCATCCGTCCACCCACCCATCCGTCCATCCATTCATCCAGCCATTCGTCCATCCATTCATCCAACCATTCGTCCATCCATCCACCCATCCGTCCACCCATCTGTCCGTCTGTCCATCCATTCACCCGTCCATCCATTCATCCAACTGTCGTCCATCACTCCGTCCATCCATCCACCCATCCATCCATCCACCCACCCATCCATCCATTCGTCCAGCTGTCCGTCCATCCCTCCCTCTGTCCATCCATCCATCCGTCCGTCCAACCGTCCATCCACCCATCCGTCCATCCATTCATCCATCCATCCATCCATCCCCTGCAGCGACAGAACAGGAACTCCTACAAATACATATATAACTGTGTCCACACCTAACTAGTGTTCACTTTATTTTGCTCCCCTTTGGTAAATCTCTACAGTAGTTTTTTTTTTTGTTTTTTTTTTAATACAGAATAAGTGTTTGCGCCAGCTCATCGTATTCATCCTGAAAGAAGTCAAACAAGGTCTGAATGTAAATACACCTAAGATTCGTTTACTTCATCATCCCTCTGGTGCCGTGTTAAAAACAACAGAGTTCTGCCTCTGATTACAGACAAAAGTTACCGTGCCAAACTAATTGGATGCAGTAAAGTCTGGTGAAACCCTGCTGATCCTTTCATCATCATGCCATCATGTTATTACTCACACATGGCCCGTTTCATGAGCGACCACAAAGGCGGAGGAGAAGCCGTCCTCGTGGTTCAGAGTGCAGCTCCTCAGTGGGTGGCACATCCCTGTCACTGGAGCGTAACCTGGGCAACAGAGAGACCACACAGCCCTAATAATCAAGAACCATGATGAAGGTCATGACATTCTCATACAGTGATGATGACAGTGCTAGAGCATTATCTCAGGATGTGGCAATATTGAACTCGGACGGTTAGACTCGGTCCGTCATTACAGAATTCTTAGCGCGGGTCTTTATTTCGACAGTGGATCTGAAAATGACTTTTGACCTGAAAAATAGCTTTCATGATGTCCACACACTGGAAAATGTACAATTATATCACAGCACAAAAGGTCTAAGGCTGCAAAAGGACATCAGCGATGTGTGGAAAAGGAACATATGCACCACGTAACCCTGTGCAATGAATTGCGTTAAGGTGCATTTACATGTACCACACACTGGACCACAATCCAGACCATAAAGGACCTGAGTCTGGATCAAACTGAACCATAGTTCGCACAGTAGTTTTACATCTATTGAAATACTTTAAAGGGGTCATATTTTGCTTAACCCCCTTTTATTAGTCTGGTTCATTTATTTATTTGTTTTAGTACCAAAAACCTCATTAAATTTGAAAATATTTACATTTTACAAAAAAGATGTGAATAACCTGAAAAAATGGAAATTTTATTAGAAAAATTAGTTTAACAATATTGTGCCTCAATTTATTATTTATACATGTACATTACACACAATGTTGCACAAACATTTAATAACAGCCACAATTTTGTAAAAATTTTGGAGTGTTGAACTGAAATAACAATTTCTACAATATTATGAATTATCTGATTATTAATACAACTTACACATCACAGTGGATCTAAAAATGCACAAAACATCTAGTAACAAGCAGAATATTGGTTTTTTTTTTATGTGTTTATTTGCATTTTGTTGTGAAAGGATGGTTTGTAAATGTAAATATTTTCATAGTGTAATGGTATTTTTTTCACATAATTTTTCAAGAAGAAAATTCCTTATTTATTGGTTTTCGTGTTATTATTTTACTTAAAGGGGTTATATTTTGCTAAACTCACTTTTATTAGTCTTTGCTTCATTTATTTGTGTATTTGGACTCTAATAGTTCATAAAGTTTGAATTTGAACCTTCCCGGTGCTGCAAAGCTATCTTTAAATTCAATTTGGCAAAAATGGAGTGAATTTCTACAACCCGTTTTAATTCCTTCTTAATTTGTTTTACGTTTTATAACTAGTTACGTCACAACATTTGCACTTTTAAGGTCAAGACTTCTGATTAATACTCGTCCGAGTACGACATAACTGTTTGTCAGCAGCAGCGGTTGTAGTAAAAACTGAAAATATGTCCAAACTTCGAGCCGATTATCTAAAATGTTCAGTTGTCGGTCATATTAACAAACACAATTCCTTCTTAATTCATTGCGTTTTATAACTAGTTACGTCACGACATTTGCACATATAAGGTCAAGACTTCGGACGAACATTTTTCTGAGTACGACACAAGCACCAGAGTCTAATTCTTTTCCTTACAATAATTCAGTCATACTCCACATGTTCTCTTTCTCTTTTATTCCACTCCTGAAATACTCTAAACAGGCTGAAATATTCGGACGATCGTTAAATAACGATGGTGCTTTTTCTAATTTTGAGATTGACGTCATAACTTCTATGTACCTGCATTTAAAAGGGAAAGACATGCAAATAAATCCCATTAAAAGTGTACACATATGCAATGGACATAAAAAAAAAAAATGCATCAAATTGTTGCTGAGGTAAAGAAATGTAATTGTTTTTAACATTATTATATTATTTTATTTTATTTTTTTTTTTTTTACTGAAGTCAAACCTTTATTTTCTCTTATTTCTTTTTAAAGGGGTCATATTTTGCTAAATTCACTTTTATTAGTCTTTACTTCATTTATTTGTGTATTTTGGGACCGTAATAGTTCATAAAGTTTGAATTTGTACCCTCCAGGTGCTGCAAAGCTAGCTTTATATTTATTTTGGCAAAAATCGAGAGGATTTCTACAACCCGTTTTAATTCCTGCTTAATTTGTTTTACGTTTTATAACTAGTTACGTCACGACATTTGCACATATAAGGTCAAGACTTACGATTAATATTTCTCCGAGTACGACATAACTGTTTATCAGCAGCAGCGGTTGTAGTAAAAACTGAAAATATGTCCAAACTTCGAGCCGATTACCTAAAATGTTCTGTTGTCGGTAGTATTAACAAACAATTCCTTCTCAATTTGTTGCGTTTTATAACTAGTTACGTCACGACATTTGCACATATAAGGTCAAGACTTCGGACGAACATTTTTCTGAGTACGACACAAGCACCAGAGTCTAATTCTTTTCCTTACAATAATTCAGTCATACTCCACATGTTCTCTTTCTCTTTTATTCCACTCCTGAAATACTCTAAACAGGCTGAAATATTCGGACGATCGTTAAATAACGATGGTGCTTTTTCTAATTTTGAGATTGACGTCATAACTTCTATGTACCTGCATTTAAAAGGGAAAGACATGCAAATAAATCCCATTAAAAAGTGTGCACATATGCAATGGACATAAAAAAATGCATCAAATTGTTGCTGAGGTAAAGAAATGTAATTATTTTTAACATTATTATTTTATTTTATTTATTTTTTTACTGAAGTCAAACCTTTATTTTCTCTTATTTCTTTTTAAAGGGTCATATTTTGCTAAATTCACTTTTATTAGTCTTTACTTCATTTATTTGTGTATTTTGGGACCGTAATAGTTCATAAAGTTTGAATTTGTACCCTCCAGGTGCTGCAAAGCTAGCTTTATATTTATTTTGGCAAAAATTGAGTGGATTTCTACAACCCGTTTTAATTCCTGCTTAATTTGTTTTACGTTTTATAACTAGTTACGTCACGACATTTGCACATATAAGGTCAAGACTTACGATTAATATTTCTCCGAGTACGACATAATTGTTTATCAGCAGCAGCGGTTGTAGTAAAAACTGAAAATATGTCCAAACTTTGAGCTGATTACCTAAAATGTTCTGTTGTTGGTTGTATTATGTGGCTGTACAGGATAGAAAGCAACCTGGAGGGGGCGGGACCTGAAGTGTCTCATTTGCATTTAAAGGGCCAGCGCTCAAAATAACCTTTCTGGTGTCATTACTCAGAAATATTGTTTAAGATGGACCTGTGGAGTTGAATTAATGAAGAATTCAGACCCAAGCAGAGCATTTACAGTTTATGTAGACCACAGGGAAATGTTTAAAATGCAGAATTCCATTTTTTAAAAAAAAGCAAAATATCACTCCTTTAATGAATTTTGATAGTACTAGCTCATTACCCTGGCCAGCCATCCATCTTTCTCAATGAGAAATCTGTCTGAAATCAAAAGGCTTGAATCCAAATATGAAGGCGGGACTAACAGGTGCAGAGTAAATCAATCACAGATAAAACAGAAACTTGAGAATACTGGGTGTAATCTGTAATTCAATCCGTACACAACCGACTACAGTTGTAAAGAGATTTGCGGACTTGGACGTGACTTTGACTTGCAACAAAAAGAAGTCGGTGAGTATGATGTATTGTGAAACACCCGCCTCCCAGCCTTGTGATTGGTTCGGTAAAGAATTCAGGGTGGGGAAGCAAAATTTACAATATTTTGAGGCAGGGATTGAAAGACAGTGTATGACCAATTAGTTTATTGAAAGTCATGAGAATTTATTTGCCACAAGAAAATGTACATAATAGAAAATGTTTTTATTCTATGTGTCCTCCTCCTTTCTCAATAACTGCCTTCACACACTTCCTGAAACTTGCGCAAGTGTTCCTCAAATATTCAGGTGACAACTTCTCCCATTCTTCTTTAATAGTATCTTTAAGAAAGTCGACATTGCTGTGTGATGTTCTATTGGTAGCATGTTCTAAAACGCCCCAAATAGCAGAATCCAGAGGGTTTAGATCTGGGCTAGAAGGCGGCCATAAACATGATTCCCAAAAATTGCTTAAGTTGGATTTGTTGCTGTTGTCAACAAGTGTTTTGGTTCTTGTGTAAGATTTTAACTTCAAATCATATTTTACTGCATTTCTAACGGTCTTGTTGTCTACCTCAAGTTCAATTGCCTTTTTTCTCATGGATTTGGTTGGATCCTTTAGGATTTTGGATTTGAGAGCTTTAATAAAAGCTTTGGTACGTTTTTTGTTGCTTCCTCCACTTCCAGACTTTCTCGTAATAGTTTTGCTCATAGTCATTCTCTTCTTTCCATTATAAACAGTCTTTATGGACACTCCAACTATTTTTGAAATCTCCTTTGGTGTGACGAGTGCATTCAGCAAATCACACACTCTTTGACGTTTGCTTTCCTGATTTCTCATATGGGCAAAAGTTTCTGAAAAGGTATGGATAATAGTGTTAGGTATGATTATGACATCACTATATGTTTGGTTTCAAAACAATTGACATAGTGCCTGCTGAGAAAAAACAACTAAATGTTCATTGTAAATTTTGCTTCCCCACCCTGTAGATCACACAGATTTCACGACTGGCCCGACTGCAGACTGTTTTCTCAGTATTGAACACACTGAGAAAACCAGATGGCTGGCCAGGCTAGGTACAATCGCGGAAAAAATTAGTACACCAACCTTGGTTTCTTCAATTTTTTGTTCATTTTAAAACCTGGTACAACTAAAGGTACATTTGTTTGGACAAATATAATGATAACAACAAAAATAGCTCATAGTAGTTTAATTTCAGAGCTGATATCTATTCATTTTCCATGGTTTTCTTGATAATAACCAAAATCACTTCAGTTCTTACATCAATATCTATGGCACTGTACTGACAAAAACAGTGCTTTTAGGCATTCCATGTTTTCTTTTCTGTCTGTTTTAGTCACATGATACACACAGGAGGTAGTACTGGATTGCATAACCATTGACTTTTGATGATCTAATAATTTTTTTCCGCAACTGTATATTGAACATTCAAATAAAATATTGGGGGAAAAAAAATTGTTAAGTTGGTAAAATCCAACACTTTCTCCTTTGTTTCCCATAAAAACAGGTCTATTTATTAATTTATTAAGACTTAAAAACTTAAACATGCCCCACCCATCAGTGCAATTCATAAACACATCATTGTCTTAACTGCTGTTTTTTTGGTTTTTTTTAATAATGGTCTTATTTGTAGTTCCTACAGTTACAATATGCCTTAACTCTTTTTTGGGCAAGTGACTATTTATGGTCATTTCTGCATGCATTACAAGACAGTGACAGCAACTGTTACAGTGAGGATAGTATACAGTCGCGGGAAAAAATTATTAGACCACCCTTGTTTTCTTCAGTTTCTTGTTCATTTTAATGCCTGGTAAAACTAAAGGTACATTTGTTTGGACAAATATAATGATAACAACAAAAATAGCTCATAAGAGTTTAATTTCAGAGCTGATATCTATTCATTTTCCATGGTTTTCTTAATAATAACCAAAATCACTTCAGTTCTTACATCAATATCTATGGCATTGTACTGATAAAAACAGTGCTTTTAGGCATTCCATGTTTTCTTTTCTGTCTGTTTTAGTCACATGATACACACAGGAGTTAGTACTTGAGTGCATAACCGTTGTTTTTGATTACTTTTAATGGTCTAATAATGTTTTCTGCAACTGTAGTTATGGGTTTGTCATTGGATTGTTACATGTTGTTGCTCCACAGGTTGACCGATGGAATAGACCAGACTTTTTGGGAGGGGTATTTTTTACAGGAACTTCATATATAAATCCATGTATGTTATAGCTATGACCGGTAGAAAAATTAACAGAATAAAAAATTTTAAAAAAACTCCACAAGTCATTTCATGGGGTTTTTCAACAAAAGAAGAGAAAAAAAGAACCAGAAGAGGGAAATATTAACCACAGTAGCAAATGGGAAAACAGGTAGATGTTTTTTTAAGTGGAATGTCCTTTAATTTGATGAAAAGACTGAAGTATTCCTCTTAATCTCGACACCGGTAGTAGTTAATGACACAATAATCATAGCATATTGGCAGCATTAATCTTTCTTCAATCAAACTGTAAAGGCTGCTCATTGAATTGACAAAATGCCAGATGCAAACCTCTTGACAATCCGATAAATGTCAAGTACATGGAAATGCAGAGCTAGGCAATAAATACATGGGTTGAATATCATTATTCACAGATACACTTGTTAAAGGGTTGCTTCCTTTTTTGCAATAAATACAGGGTGGGGAAGCAAAATTTACAATGAACATTTAGTTGTTTTTTCTCAGCAGGCACTGCGTCAATTGTTTTGAAACCAAACATATATTGATGTCATAATCATACCTAACACTATTATCCATACCTTTTCAGAAACTTTTGCCCATATGAGTAATCAGGAAAGCAAACGTCAAAGAGTGTGTGATTTGCCGAATGCACTCGTCACACCAAAGGAGATTTCAAAAATAGTTGGAGTGTCCATAAAGACTGTTTATAATGGAAAGAAGAGAATGACTATGAGCAAAACTATTACGAGAAAGTCTGGAAGATACTATTAAAGAAGAATGGGAGAAGTTGTCACCCGAATATTTGAGGAACACTTGCGCAAGTTTCAGGAAGCGTGTGAAGGCAGTTATTGAGAAAGAAGGAGGACACATAGAATAAAAACATTTTCTATTATGTACATTTTCTTGTGGCAAATAAATTGTCATGACTTTCAATAAACTAATTGGTCATACACTGTCTTTCAATCCCTGCCTCAAAATATTGTAAATTTTGCTTCCCCATCCTGTATACAAAATGTTTGTTGCATCCCCTGCAATGAGCATGTTTTTGTCACTTTTCACTGCTATAGGAAATTAGATATAAAAAAAAAATACATGATTTATGCCAAATACTGAAAATAATATTATAACAGATGGTTAAATAAAGAGAAATATTAATTTTGGAGCTGCAACAAAAGTAGCACTGGGTCTTTATGAGTTAAGTGACTTTTTTTTTCTAGTTTGAAGAGAGTTCACCACTTGTATTTTCTTAATTAAAGACAATTAGGTTATATGTAAGAATGAGGGGGGGTTTTTTGCAGACAATGACCACTGATGGCACTGGTCAACAACAAATTTATTATTTAAGTTTTTTGAGCTGATTTAGAATAATTTTGGTGTGCTGAATCCAAAAATCACATTAATTTTGCTCAATCAGGTCAACTTTCTGAACTATGCCACATATTGGCTTTTTAACATTTTTGCTTACATTTATGGGCATTTTCACATCATATGATACAAAATTCTTTCATATTTCTTGCAATAAACGAGTTCTGAAGATTTTACTTTTGCCAATTTATGATTAATGGTTTTTTTAATATTACAGGTGAATGAAATGGCTTCGACTAGAAGATCTTGCAAACATAAGCCTGACGTATTCTGCTACATCTGCGGTGAATACACCATTGTACCTAACAGGAATCAAGTCACAAGTTTCATGAAGTGTGCTTACCAATCTTATTTTGGTATTAAACTTGGTGACCAAGATAAAGTTTGGGTGCCACACATAGTATGCAAGTATCAGGGATGCTGGGATGCAGTCATGCAGTCACTGCTGGACTCTGAAGAGAGACATCCCTGCTGCTGAGCATTCGAGGGGTTCGAAGAAACCAAAGTTCATGCCCTGAATTTTGCACAATGACGATTTAATGTTCAATTTACATGTACTTACCTTTATCAATATCTATTATTCAATTTACAGGAATTAAAGTTTGTAACACTTAATAAATACATCCTGTTAGAGAATGATTTTTTTTTTCTCTTAAAACCTATTTTGGGTGAGAACTATATAAAAAATCAACTGATAAAGTCACAAAAATGTAATCAATTTTGTGAGAAGATCAAATTTTTCGAAATCAAATTAGCAAAAAAAACCTGACCTGGTTGAGAAAAAACAGATGTCATTTTTGGATTTAGCGGTACAAAATGGTCCTAATTCAGTTGAAAAAACCTAGACAACTTGCAAAAAACATTTTTTTGTAACCCAGTGTAGTAGATGGAGATGCTTGTTTTTACATTCAGTTATTGATATGTTTACCGAAAAAGTCACTTTTCTTCAGTTTTCTTTGTTTTGATGTAACCTTTGAATTTACTCTGCATTTTCATGAACATCTAAATTGAATATAGGAAATCAGATAGAAGAAAATACATGATTTACAGTGAAAAATGCAAAATACAGAGAATAATATGATAACAAATATTTAAATAAAGAGAAACATTCGTTTTGGAATTGCCACAAAAGTAGCCCTGGGTCTTTATGGGATAAGAAAAAACAACAAAAAAGGTATTTTAGTTTCAGTATAATATGTTTTGTTTAGACGAAAAAAAAAAAAAAAAAAAGATATATGAGGGAGGGTCAAAAAGTTCTCAGACAAATGGAATAAAAAGTTTACTTATCAAAATAACTAAATTATTTTCTACATAAGCTCCATTAGAGTCGAAACACTTTTGTAATCTTTGTTTCCATCTGTAGATTCCTTCTGTGTAGAATTGCTGGGGCTGCACATTTTGAAATTATAACATTTATCTGAGAACTTTTTGACCCTCCCTCATATATCATGTTTTTTTCGACTAAACAAAACATATAACACTGAAACTAACTGAACTTTTTTTTTTCTTTTATCATAAAGACCCAGGGCTTCTTTTGTGGCAGTTCCCAAATTAATGTTTCTCTTTATTTAACCATTTATTTTGATATTATTTTCTGTATTTCACATTTTACACTGTAAATCCTGTAATTTCTTATATCTAATTTCCTATAATTAATTTAGATGTTCATGAAAATGCAGAGTAAATTCAAAGGTTATTATATCAAAACGGAGAAAACTGAAGAAAAATCAACTTTGTCAGCAAAATATATCAATAACTGATTGTAAAAACAAGCATCTCCATTGACTATCATTGATCATAGTCCATATAAGAGTAAAAGGCTTTGTACGGGTATTCTGGGCATGGCAAAAAAAAAAAAAATCATTCTTACATATAACCTAATTGTCTTCAATTAAGAAAATACAAGTGGTAAATGCTCTTAAAACTAGAAAAAAGTCACTTAACCCATAAAGACCTAGTGCTACTTTTGTTGCAGCTCCAAAATTAATATTTCTCTTTCTTTAACCATCTATTATAATATTATTTTCTGTATTTTGCATAAATCATGTATTTTTTTTTTAAATCTAATTTACTATATTTAATTTAGATGTTCATGAAAACACAGATTATGTCAAAACAAAGAAAACTGAAGAATAAGTGATTTTTTCAGCAAATATATCAATAACTGATTGTAAAAACAAGCATCTCCATCTATCATTGATCAAACTCCGTATAAGAGTATAAGCCTTTGTACGGGTATTTTCTGTACAGGACAAAAAAAAAAAAAAAATCTTAAATATAACCTAATTGTCTTGAATTAAGAAAATACAAATGGTAAACTTCCTTAAAACTAGAATAAAAGTCACTTAACCCATAAAGACCCAGTGCTACTTTTGTGGCAGTTTCCAAATGATTTTTCTCTCTATTAAACCTTTCCTAAGGGATTTATCTTCATTTATTGTAATATTATCCTCTGTATTTTGCATTTTTTTCAGTGAAAATTATGTATTTTCCTATTTTTAATTAACTGATCCTGTAGATGTTCATAAAAGCTCAGAGTAAATTATTATTGGTTATTATATCAGAAAAAGAGAAAACTGAAGAAAAAGGGACTTTTTTCTGTAAAATATCTCATTAAACACCCAGTGTTACTTTTGTGTCAGTTCCCAAAGGAAATTTTCTCTCTATTTAACCTTCCTAAAGTGATTTATTACCATTTATTAAAACATTATCCTCTGTATTTTGCATTTTTCACTGTAAATCATGTATTTTCCTGTATTTAACTTCCTCTATTTAATTTAGATGTTCATGAAATTCAAAGGTTATTGCATCAAAAAGAGAGAAAACTGAAGAAAAAGGGATTTTTTTCAGCAAATATGTCATTGACTGAGCATAAAATAAGTGTCTACACCCACTGTCATTTACTAAACTTCACTGGTTTTACTGGTGAATCAATGTTGTAGAAGATGACGGTGTTTCCATGGTAACTACGAGCCTTTGAACGTCCAAATGGGTCATATCTGATGACCATGAAAAGATAACAAACTGCATTTTACGCTAATTATTTACATGTATTGATAGGATTAGTGCACAGGTGTCAAACATGTGGCCCGGGGGCCAAAACCAGCCCGTCAAAGGTTCTAATCTGGCCCATGGGATGAATTTCTGAAATGCAAAAATTACACTGAAGATATGAACAATCAAGGCTGTTAAATCTTTTTGGTCAATTCAATCTAAAGTGGATCAGACCAGTAAAATATGATCATAATAAACTATAAATAATGTAAATTGCAATTTTTTTCTTTATTTTAGTGTAAAAAAAAAAAAAAAAAAAAAAAAAAAAAAAAGGAAAATGACACAAAAATGTTTAAATTTACAGCCTTGCCTTTTTTTTTTTTTTTTTTTTACAAAAAATGGAAATTACCTGAACAAATATGAACAACCTGAAATGTCTTAAGAGAAGTATGTGGAATTTTATTAATATTCTGCCTGTTTCTAAATGTTTTGTGTATTTGTAGATCCACTGTGATCTGTAAGTTGTAACTCACATGTATAAATGATAAACTAAGGCAGAATATTGTTAAAATTGCACTTATTTTCTAAAGAATTTTCAGGTTGTTCATATTTGTTCATGGTATGTTTGTAGATGTAAACCTTTTCATTACAGAATTTTACTTTTTTCACTCAAAAACATACAGAAAACTTTGGAGTTGACATTATTTATAAGTTCTTATCCTATTATTTATAGTATTTTACTGGTCCGGCCCACTTTATTTTATATTAGGCTGTTTGTGGCTCCTGAACTAAAATGAGTTTGACATCCCTTGGATTAGTGGATCAACAGGTATTAAACAGTTTAGATTGGTGGATGCTTTTGGTTGCCAGTGGTTACTTGGGTCATTATGGGTTATCCTTATTGCCCAGCTCTGCAGATATGAACCCTACATAAACTATTGATGACACAACAACAGTACATCACCCAACATTCATTCATAAAACTGCACAAAACAAACCAGATTGAGTCAAATACACACACTTTTGTTCAGATTTCTGAAAGTGGACCGACTAGAGCACAGGTGTCAAACATGCGGTCCAGGGGCCAAATCTGGCCCGCCAAAGGATCCATTCCAGCCTGCGGAATGAAAGTGCAAAAATGAACCTGAACAGTCCAAGTTGTCCAAATTATTTTGGTTCAGGTTCCACATACAGACCAATGTGATCTACAGTCAAAATAACAACACAATCACCCATAAATAATGACGACAAATTTTCTTTATGAAAAATTATGTGGAAAAAATTGAAGTGAAAAAAATAGCATTACACTGTGAAAATATTTACATTTACGAAACTATTCTTTCACAATAAAATGCAAATAAATACATAAATAAAAACAAAGATGAACAACCTGAAATGTGCAATTTGAACAATATTTGGCCTGTTATTAAATGTTTTGTACATTTATGGATTCACTGTGATCTGTAGTCGTGTTAATAATAAGAGATGGAATATTGTAGAAATTGTTCAAATTTTAGTTCAAACTCCAAAATTTTAACAACATTCTGCCTGTTACTAAATGTTTATGGAACATTGTGTGTAAATGTACATGTATAAATAATAAGTCGAGGCATAATATCGTTAAAATTGCACTAATTTTTCACATGAAATTTCTGTTTTTTCAGGTTATTCACATCTTTTTTGTAAAATGTAAATATTTTCAGAATTTAATTGGGGTTTTTTGTACTAAAACAAAAAGAAAAATTTGGATTTGTCATTATTTATAGGTTATTAAGTCTTTTTTTTTTTTTTTTACTGGTTTGGCCCACTTGAGATCAAATTGGGCTAAATATGGCCCCTGAACCAAAATGAGTTTGACACCCCTGGACTATAGTGTCTCCAAAGAACCAAAGCTTCGGCACTAAAAACCCCTCAGAGCGACTAGGAAGCTCATAGACCTGTCACCATTACCCAGCAGAGATCCACCCACAGCAAAATCAACATAAAAACACAACAAAACTTATAAGCAAAGCACAAACAAACATGACTCAAACATAACTCGATCAAGAGGTGTGCAGCGATTCAGCTTGGCGCATTTGGTTTGTTTCAGAAGCACGTTCGCTCTGGCCTTCTTTCGGCAACTTTCAGATCATTTCATGCTTTCTGACCATTAGAAGACCTTTTTGGCATGCAGGTAAAAAGCAGAAAAGGCAGCAGACAGACAGCCGATGATGAAGACATGTACATTAGGTTATAGATGTGGTGCTTGGAAAGGTTATTCAGGTACAGCGTAGTGGTGGTGATCATGATGGTGCGTTTTTTTTTTTTGTTTTGTTTTTTGGCCAGTTTTTATGGATGATAATGGTCTTCTTGACACATAAGAACAAAACGGACATATTTAGAGCTGCGAGTAAAATAGCAAAACATAAAAGCAGTGTGGAAAGGAACTCTTTATCTGGGAGGCAGATAAAAAGAGTTCAGGACAATGCAGCTTTTGCGCGCTGTAGCAAAAAGTGCAGCAGCAGCAACAGCAGCAGCTATGACAAGTAATCGACTACTTATACTGCGAAACAGGATAGTGACAGTCTTTGTCATCTGCTTCATGAATGTCAGTGTTCTTCTGCAAAACACTGACGTCAAACTGGCACCTGCCTTACAAGAAAATACACTAATATCAGAGAAAAACAGTTGCCTTGACGATGAAAAACCGCAAAGTGTTTACTTTTTTCTACACAGAAAAGCAGAAAAACTGGACTGATCATCAATAAACCAGAAATTTAGGTCAGTTTATCCAAAAGGAAAATGCTGAAGACTTATTTTTAAAACATCCTTTAGCAAACTACCACTGCAGAATGTCTACAGATTTCTTAAGCACAATGAAACAGGCTTGAATTATCGTTTATTATCATCATCCTATATTATAAAAGGGAAGTGGACTCTGTTTGTGTGTGTGTGTGTGTGTGTCTCGGGCATCACACAAAATCCGTAAAGAACTGACAGCTGCAGTTTGGCATAATTACGCATTTTTGGTCAAAGAAGAGACTAGCGAATACAGCAAGTTGATAGGACCAATATTTTGGGAGATATTGGTAATTTTGTAATACAATACCCTTACAATCACATTACTATGCCCAGAATCACAGATTTGAAGTGGGTTACCTAGCAAGGTTATTATCGTTAACGAAAACTAACAAAATGACAAAAACTAGAATTGTAAAAACATTTTGGTTAACTGAAATAAATAACAACTATAATTAAAAGAAAAAATGATAACTACCTGAAACTGTATTGTGTGCTTACAAAACTAAAATATTTAAAAATTATGGATAAAATTCCCTTCGTTTTCGTCTTTGTCAATGTTGGATTGATACGAAATCAATTTATTTCACTTGAGCAATTTTAGCTGCTTGCAACGTACGGTACGTCATGGTCCATCACCTGTGGTTTACAGTGGTCTTCTGGTCCTCATTCTGCCTGGAAACATGGAGACTAAATTTGGGAGAAAGCAGCAGAGTCCTGTCTGGGATTTGTTTAAATTTGACGGCGAGGAAGAGAAAAGTTATTTAAAAAATAAATAAATAAAACTAATACTAAAACTAAACTAAAACTAAGCATTTAGAAAAAAATGAAAACTAATAAAAACTAGCAAACCTGCTCTAAAAATTAATTAAAATGAACTGAATTAGAGAAAAAAAGTCAAAACTAATTTAAACTATAATGAAAAATCCAAAACTATTATAACCTTGTTACCTAGCAAAAGATAAACAATAGGGCCACGTTGCCATGGTGTCAAATTCCATATGCAGAAACAGACATGCCAGCTGAGAGGTTATTCAACTGAAAATGCCAGTGGAATTTATCAAGGAAGTATAGACTAACTAAATATAGACATATGGAAATCACAAAAGTGCATTAATATCACACAAAAAAGTTTCACAAGAATCATTCCAGTACCAACCGGTTAGTGAAATCATATCAACAGGGTGTTTACACAGGTCTTGAAAGTCTTAAAAACGATGGAATTTTGAAACGCTATGTTCCAGACCTTGAAAAGTCTGGAATTTTGTGTGAAATGGAAAAAAGTTTGTCTCATGGTTGAATTTTAGAGTATGTTCAAAAGCACATAATCTAGTAAGATAAGAAATACATGAGGTAAACATATAAAAAACTTGATATGATTTCACTAAAATTCCAGACTTTTCAAGGTTTGGAAAACAGTGGTTCAAAATTCCGACCTGCGCAAGCGCCCTCTGTAAATAAAAAAAATGTGACTTTAATTTCTTTGTAAATATAAGGGGTTTTTTTTCACTTTACAGTTTACAGTCTCACTTAACCCTTTCATGCATGAATTATCAGAAGCTTAATCAAGATTTTTTTCCTGAGTGTTTTTATTCCTATTTAGGCATGAAAAAAACAATGTAATTGAATTTTTTTATGAATCTATTTTTCATGGAGTTACAAAAAAATGTCTACTCAGCTGAACACCATGCATTAAATTTTTAAAGCAAAGACACATATATTTAACTCTTTCATGCATGAATTATGAGAACCTTAGTAAAGATTTTTTTCTGGAGTGTTTTTATTCCTCCTTAGGCATAAAAAAAACAAACAATGTGATCGATTTTTTTTTTTTCTGTAGAGTTACAAAAATATCCATGCATTTAATTTTTGAAGTAAAGAAACTTGTATTTAAAACCCAATATCTGAAAGTGAGATGAAAACAATGAAATAAAAACATTTTTAATGCTGCTAATCTGATGTCTTCTCACATTTTAACATATTCTAATGCTAGTAATTACTCACTTCATGGAGATAATATGCAAAAAAAATACCCTCTTTGTCTAATAAATAACAACTGATTTACACTAAAACATGTTACTGCAGATCAGGTTTATCAAGAACAGCACAGTTACAGTAATGGTCTGAATGTCAGGGTATGAGATGGTGCGTAAGTGTCCACTGTGTCGGCTGATATGAAACTAAAACAACAAAACCCATTTATATACAAGAGAACAGCTGGAGAAGAACTGTCCACTGGAGTGACTTATGCATGAAAGGGTTAAAACCTATCATCATAAAGTGATATACTGTGTGAAAACTATGAAATAAAAACCTTTTAATGCAGCTAATCTGATGTTTTCTCACATTTTATCATACTCTAATACTAGTTTTTACTCATTTCATGGAGATAATACATAAAAAAAAAACCCAAAAACTTTTTGTTTGAGAAAATTAGCTGCTAAAGTTATGGTCTGAGTATCAGTGTAGATGATGCATGAGCGTCCACTGTGTTGGGTGATATCCTCTTGAGATCCAGTAAAGTGAAAACCTGTAGCTTTTTTACATTAAACAGTCATCTTGATTGGAAACTGCAAAATGCAAGTTTTTTTCAGATACATTTTTAAAATTATTTTCATGTATTTATTTTTTAATGGAGTGTGTTGAGACGTATTATGTAATAAATTCCCATTATGTAATAAAAGTTCAAAATGTAATAAGAATATCACGTCATCTTGTAATACAGCCACATTATGTAATAAACTGACGCATTTTGTAATAAACTACCTCAATGCATTACACTGGTCAACAACAAATTTATTGTTTAAGTTTTTTGAGCTGATTTAGGATAATTTTGGTGTGCTGAATCCAAAAATCACATTAATTTTGCTCAATCAGGTCAACTTTCTGAACTATGCTACATATTGGCTTTTTAACATTTTTGCTTACATTTATGGGCATTTTCACATCATACGATACAAAATTCTTTCATATTTCTTGCAATAAACGAGTTCTGAAGATTTTACTTTTGCCAATTTATGATTAATGTTTTTTTTAATATTACAGGTGAATGAAATGGCTTCGACTTGAAGATCTTGCAAAAATAAGCCTGACGTATTCTGCTACATCTGCGGTGAATACACCATTGTACCTAACAGGAATCAAGTCACAAGTTTCATAAAGTGTGCTTACCAATCTTATTTTGGTATTAATTATTATATTTTGTGAGAAGATCAAATTTTTCAAAATCAAATTAGCAAAAAAAAAATCTGACCTGATTGAGAAAAACAGATGTCATTTTTGGATTTAATGGTGCAAAATGGTCCTAATTCAGTTGAAAAAACCTAGACAACTTGCAAAAAAACATTTTTTGTAACCCAGTGTTATGTAGTAATTTTTTTCACATTATGTAGTAAGTTATTACAATTTGAGAAATGTATTACAAAATGCACTTGACACATTTTTATTTAAAAAAAACGTAATAACATGGTTCATTATGTAATAATAATCCAAATTAATTTCATTTCAGAGCAATTTAGAAGAAATTAGTCACAGGAGCTACAGGTAATGTAATCAGAACTTTAACCACACAGTTTAAAGATTAATTTAACACATTACATTTTCCTGGAAATAAAAATGTTTCAAGTGCATTTTGTAACAAATTTCTCAAATTGTAATAACTTACTACATAATGTGAAAAAATTGACTACATAATGCATTGAGGTAGTTTATTACAAAATGCGTCCATTTATTACATAATGCGGCTTTATTACAAGATGACGTGACATTCTTATTACATTTTGAACTTTTATTACATATTGTATGGAAGTAAATCTGTCTCATCAGATTTTGAATTATAAAGGCTATTGAATTTCTAGCACTGAATTTTTTTTGCACTGAAATTAAGTGTCTGAATTTTTTGTCTCCGAATTCAACTACGTTCATAAATTTGGAATTTAAAAAAAACAGATACAAAAAATTCCGATGCAAAAAAACTCAAAAGCAAAAAATTCAGATGCAAAAAATTCAAAAGCAAGAAATTCAGATACTTAATTTCAGTGCAAATAAAAATTCAGATACTTAATATCAATGTAAAAAAAATTCAAATACTTAATATCAGTGCAAAAAAAAATTCAAATACTTAATTTCAGTGCAAAAAAAAAAATCAGATATTCAATTTCAGTGCAAAAAAAAATTCAGATACTTAATTTCAGTGCAAAAAAAATTCAGATACTTAATTTCAGTGCAAAAAAAAAAGAAAAAATCAGATATTAAATTTCAGTGCAAAAAAAAAATTCAGATACTTAATTTCAGTGCAAAAAAAAATAATTCAGATACTTAATTTCAGTGCAAAAAAAAATCAGATACTTAATTTCAGTGCAAAAAAAAATTCAGATACTTAATTTCAGTGCAAAAAAAATTCAGATACTTAATTTCAGTGCAAAAAAAAAATTTAGTGCTAGAAATTCAATGGCTTTTATAATTCAAAATCTGATGAGACAGATTTACTTCCATAATAATGGGAATTTATTACATAATGTGGCTCAACAGAGTGTCCTTTGCAATGAACAGCATTTTTTAAATTTTTTTTTTTTTTTTTTATTAAAACTGTCAAACTTTAGTCCCCTACAGAGGACAAAAATGCATCGCTGGGTCTCAAGAGGACATGGAACTAAAACAACTAAACCCATGAATGCATGAGAACAGCTGGTGAATATCTGTCCACTATAATGACCACTATGCATGAAAGGGTTAAAATGTTCCCATCGTCTTTTTTTGTTTTGTTTTGTTTTGCAGCGGTACCACAAACTGCACTGCCCCCGCCCCCCTCCATGCCACTTCCCAAAGTCTATATTTGGATCTAGAATCCACCATCTGAGAGCAAAACTTCGACAACAAAGTGCGATCTCTGCTTGTGACCCTGAGGCTCAGCACAGAGTCCATCCCAACACCGTGCAATGTGGGTTTGTTATGAACACAACCCGACGGTCGCTATGGCAACGTCTGTAGGTGTGACAAGTAAAGCAGGTAGTCTCAGGTCGGCTTTTAAACATGACACATGTGCTTTAAAGCTAAAAATACATATACACAGGACGATGCAAGATATTGAACTTGGCCGCAGAGGATGTTTGTGCACATTTTTCAAGAGGTTAAGGCTTCTCACTTCAAATTTGGTGAAAGATCATCTCACTTTTGAAGTGCTGGAAAGAAGAAATACAGCGTGAGATAAAATGCTGAACTGACACAATGTAGATGTAATCCTCATGATTACATACACGACACTCAAAAACACAGATAAAATAACTACACACACATTTCTGTTTTTTCTCTACATGCCAAAAACCTTCAATCTCAATCTTTAATTTTTCAGAAACAGGGTGGCATCAACGTCAAGTCAGCAAGGTTTTTGGAAAGGTCGCTCTGAAATGCCAGGTCGCTGTGGGCAGACTTTGGGTTTGTGACCTCAGCTGCAGCGTCTCCTTTTTTTAAGTTTCCATCGACCTTACCTGGGCAAGACTTGAAGCCAACCCCTTGTGAACGGAAGCAGATATCAGCACTCAGTCTGCACAGGCCTCGATCGAGAAAAATACAGTACCTTGCATACCTGCGGGACCAAAATCTTGCCTTGTGAGGAAGATGGCGTGGTCGTGGTACTCAGCGTGGTCGGGGTCGCGCCGCTGCTGCGTGTTGGCCCATCGACACACCTGCTCCAGGCTGCGGGATGGGTTACCACGCTCGATCAGGCTTATCGACTGCGGAAACACAAACAAGTGACGACTGAGTGACGGAACTCTGAATTTCTTCTTCTTTTTTTTTTTTTTGCTCTGTTGTAATCTGTGAGCATCAAGGTTATAATAGTTTTGGATCTTTCATTATAGTTTATTTTTATTTAGTTTTTACTTTTTTTCTTTAATTCAGTTAGTTTTAATTGGTTTTTAGAGCAGGTTTGCTAGTTTTTATTAGTTTTTGTTTTTTTCTAAATGCTTAGTTTTAGTTTAGTTACCGCCAGGAGGTATTGTGATCACTTTGCTTTGTGTGTTTGTTTGTTTGTTTGTTAGCAACTTTACGGGAAAACTATTCCAACCATCTTTACCAAATTGTACCCACAGATAGGCCTAGGCCCTGGGACCAACCCATTACATTTTGGGCCAAGTAGGCCAGAGTTCAAGGTCACAGCAAGGTCACAAAATCTCAAATTTTCCTATCTCTCATCATTGAGCAGTTTTCGAAAATTCATCAAAAATTCAAAACGACTCAGATTAGCCTCTAATTTGATCCACCTGTAGCTTATAACAATCAATCAATCAATCGATCAATCAATTTTTATATAGCACTTTTCATACATTAAGGGTGTCGCACAAAGTGCTTTACATATAAGTTTAAAAATCAGTACCCCCCCCCCCCCCGACACCCACCCACCCACACACACACACACACACACACACACACACACACACACACACACACACACACACACAAGCACAGACATACTTAAAAAGACTAACTGACTAACAATATCTTGTATCTGTACCATTTTAGTTCAGGGGTCACATTCAGCCTAATATGATCTAAAGTGGGCCAGACCAGTAAAATAATATAAATAATAGGATAAGAACTTATAAATAATGTCAACTCCAAAGTTTTCTCTATGTTTTGAGTGAAAAAAGTAAAATTCCATAATGAAAATGTTTACATCTACAAACTGTACTCGAACATAACATGAACACATATGAACCTGGAAATTCTTTAGAAAAATAAGTGCAATTTTAACAATATTATGCCTTAGTTTATCATTTATACATGTGCATTACAACTTACAGATCACAGTGGATCTACAAATACACAAAACATTTAGTAACAGGCAGAATATTGGTACAATTCCACGTACTTCTCTTAGGACATTTGAGGTTATTCATATTCTGCTTGTAAAAGGCTAGGCTGTAAATGTAAACATTTCTGTGTAATTTTCCTTTTTTTTTTTTTGGCAGTTTTAATTATTCATAGGTTATTATGATAGTATTTTACTGGTCTGACCCACTTCAGGTTGAATTGGCCTAAAAATTATTTTGACATCCGTGATTGTTAATATCTTAAGTGTAATTTCTGCATTTCACAAATTCATCCCAAGGGCCAGATTGGACCGTTTGGCGGGCCGCTTTTGGCCCCCAGGCCACATGTTTGACACCTGTGCCCTAATTATTACATCAAAACAGACAAAAAAAAATTACTTTTTCAGTCAAATCTATCATAAACTGAACATAAACCCAGTGTCTCCATCCACTGTCACTGATCCAACTCCATGGGTTTTACTGGTGAATCAATGTTGTAGAAGATGACGGTGTTTCCACGGTAACTACAGAGCCTCTAAATGTCCATATGGGTCATATCTGATGACCATGAAAAGATGACAAACTGCATTTTACACCAATTATTTACATGTATTGATAGAATTAGTGGATCAACAGGTTGAGAACCACTGCTCTGTCAGGATGCAACCACTTCATTATGATCCTATAAAACCCTTAAATTCCTCCAAAAATCAACAACCTGTTGTGATCTGTGCTCACTGGGGTGAAGGGAAAGAACATAAAACCAGATGGAATACAGTTGACAGCAAAGTTGGATGGGTTTGTCGCAAGATTAAATCAAAATTTTTTGCAGAAAGACAACAGAAGGGCCAACAGATGTTACTCTAACAAGAACTGATGAATATAACAAAAGCTACTTCCGGTCCATTGTAATGTAATTAAAATTAAAATTATAACGAAAGACTTGTTTTTTACAAGCCTAAGGGAAAGTAAGGACATAATTTCATCATTTACTCTTAAGAAAAAAATGAATACGTGTCTCTCTTTCACATCATTGTTTACTTTCTCATATTAAGTAAAAATAGGACCAATGGCCCTGTAGCTTACCGGCCAAATTAAAAGCTTTGGGAAATGTATCCAGATGCCATTTATTATCACCCAGTTCTGTGTATTTATTATATTACAGAAATAGCCCATGTTTTGGTCATATTCCAATCAGATCTGTAAAAAATTCAAATTCCAACTTGATATCATCGATATTTACTGATTTATTGGATCAATCCACTTCCTATCTGTTATAATGGGAAAATTTTTCAAAGTGGCACCAAATCCAGAATCAGATCCGGATCCAAATAATTTCACTAAATTTTGTTGACATCATCATAAAGAAGCTGTATACCAAGTTTGAAGTCAACTGGAATTGTAGTTTCGGAGAAGAAGACGACTGAAATTCCTGTAACGGACGACAGACGACGACAGACGCTGCATGACGACAATAGCTTACAACCTGTCAGCTGGTAAGCTAAAAATAGGACCAATGGCCCTGTAGCTTACCGGCCAAATTAAAAGCTTTGGGAAATGTATCCAGATATTATCCCCCAGTTCTGTGTATTTATTATATTACAGAAATAGCTCATGTTTTGGTCATATTCCAATCAGATCTGTAAAAATTCAAATTCCAACTTGATATCATTGATACTGATTTATTGGATCAATCCACTTCCTATCTGTTATAATGGGAAAATTTTTCAAAGTCGCACCAAATCCAGAATCAGATCTGGATCGAAATAATTTCAATACCTTATGTTGACATCATCATACAGAAGCTGTATACCAAGTTTGAAGTCAATCAGAACTGGAGTTTCGGAGAAAAAGACGACTGAAATGTTTTCCCCATAAGAGCCCGTGTTAAATTTTCCGTAAATTCCCAGATCCAGAAGAAGATCCTGATCAGCATGTGGACATTATATTTTGGTCATCTCCCCATCAGGGCTGGACTGTAGAAATTTACACTTGTTATCATTTATATTTACTGAGTTATTGCATCGATCCACTTCCTATCTCTTATAATGGGGACATTTTTCAAAGTGGCACCAAATCCAGAATCAGATCCAGATCCAAATAATTTCACTAACTTTTGTTGACATCATCATACAGAAGCTGTATACCAAGTTTGAAGTCAATCGGAATTGCAGTTTCGGAGAAGAAGACGATTGAGATTTTTGTAACGGACGACAGACGACGACAGTAGTTTTCGGGCTGTCGGCTGGTAAACTAAAAATTTTGAGTTTTGCCTGTTTTTCTTTCAGTATCATCATTTCCTGTAATTCAACTGCATCTGACACAATTACAGCTTTGAAAAAAAAAAAAAAAAAGACCAGATGTAGTAATTACCACATATCTGGAAATGATGACACAGAACAATTCATGGTCTGACAATTATAGTGTTATTAATCCAGGGATGTAAGTCCATTGTTGGTGAAGGTAATTACTCTCACAGTGACCTTTAATCTGACATTTGTGTATTTCCATGTGAATGATGTTCTGTCAGAAAGAGCTAAATAAACATGAAGGTAAAAGCATGAATGCAATGAATAAATATGACGTTTAATTTTAAGAAAATACATAAATACGGTGCATCTGATATGATGTTTCTTTAGTCGCCAACAGCAGCGTTCATGCATTATGTGTGAGAGCAGGAGTAATGAAAGTGTCTGGAGATAATGGCCAAACATTCGTCTTCCTTCCCCTCATACTGTGCTGGTAACATGCTCAACGTGCTTGTGCTCATCTACCTGATGCTGTGCGAACAGAAAATGCGTCTCCAGGAAACACTGATGAGTTATCTCAATTAAAATGTGTGTGTGGATAAATAGTCGAACGCCAAATGACTCTGTTGTCACATGCTCGATGTAAAAATGACTTATTTTCTGCATCAACCCTTTATAGTTCACTCATAGAAATACTCTGACATTAAAAATATCAACCTTAGTGTGTTATCGGAGGACATAACAAGACTTTATTACTTTTGTGAAATTTTACCAAATTTTTATTATCATGTAGAAAATCAAGGTAAATGAAGTTACCATATTTGGTTCCTTGCCCATAAGTGGCAAAAAATAAATATCCAAGAAGTGTAAATATAAAAATTATAGGAAAAAAACACATGTAATATGAAAGCAACATGTATTTTAGAACATTAGAACATCACTTTTAGAGCATTACAACAACACTAGCGCAGATTTTTTTTTTTTTTGTTCGTCTGTTAGCAAGATAACTCCAAAAGTTCTGGAAGGATTTTGATGAAATTTTCAGGAAATGATGCATGTAGAAGCATGTAGAAGCCGATATCGTAATAACGGCCGATAACGTAATAACGGCCGATAACGTAATGTTATAATTTATTATGTTATTGGCTCTGTTATTACATTTGCAAAGAAGTTTTTTTTTTTTTTACCAGGCCAATAACGTAATAACCAGCCAATAAGTTATAATGTTACCGGCCAAAAGTTATTACGTTATTGGTTCAGGACTTTTATTACATTATTGGCCAAATATTATGTTATTGGCTTATTACATTGTAAAAATGGCAAATTTATTACGTTATCGGCTGTTATTACATTATTGACTTCTACATAGCAGAAGGAACAAATAATAAAATTTTGGTGGTGATTTGGGGGGGGGGGGGGGGGGGGCTGATCTGCCTTGGCGGAGGTCTGTGCTCTCCGAGTGCTTTTCTAGTTACTTTTGTGAATTTTTTCCAAATTTTTAATTGTTGTTGAAAATCAAGGTAAATGAAGTTACCATATTTGGTTCCTTGCCCATAAATGGCAAAAAAAAAATAACCAAGAAGTGTAAATATAAAAAATATAGGGAAGAAAAACACATGTAATATGAAAGCAACATGTATTTTAGAGCATTATAATAACACTTTTAGAGCATTACAACAACACTAGTGCGGATTTTTGTTTGTCTGTTAGCAAGATAATTAAAAAAGTTCTGGAAGGATTTTGAAATTTTCAGGAAATGATGATACTGGCACAAGGACCAAATGATTCAGTTTTGGTGGTGATGGGGGGGGCAGAGGGTTGAGCCACCCTGGTGGAGGTCTGCGCTCTCTGAGTGCTTTTCTAGTTACTTTTGTGATTTTTTTTTCCAAATTTTTAATTGCTGTTGAAAATCAAGGTAATTGAATTTATCATATTTGGCTCCTTGTCCATAAGTGGCAAAAAAATAAATATCCAAGAAGGGTAAATATAAAAAACATAGTAAAAAAAACACATGTAATATGAAAGGAAAGTGTATTTTAGAACATTAAACAACACTTTTAGAGCATTACAACAACACTAGCACAGATTTTTGTTTGTTTGTCTGTTAGCAAGATAACTCCAAAAGTTCTGGAAGGATTTTGATGAAATTTTCAGGAAATGATGATACTGGCACGAGGAAAAAATCGTCAAAGTTTAGTGGTGATCGGGGGAGGGGGGGGACTGAGCTGTGTTGGCGGAGGTCTGCACTGTCCGAGTGCTTTTCTAGTTACTTTTGTGAATTTTTTCCAAATTTTTAATTATTGTTGAAAATCAAGGTAAATGAAGTTACCATATTTGGTTCCTTGCCCATAAATGGCAAAAAAAATAAATATCCAAGTGTAAATATAAAAAATAGAGGGAAGAAAAACAGATGTAATATGAAAGGAACATGTATTTTAGAACATTACAACAACACTAGTGCGGATTTTTGTTTGTTTGTCTGTTAGCAAGATAACTCCAAAAGTTATGGAAGGATTTTGATGAAATTTTCAGGAAATGTTGATACTGGCACAAGGAATAAATGATTCAATTTCGGTGGTGATTGGGGGGACTGAACTGCGTTGGTAGAGGAATGTGGTCTCCGAGTGCTTTTCTAGTTACTTTTCTGATTTTTTTTCAAATTTTTAAATTGTTGTTAAAAATCAACGTAAATGAAGTTACCATACTGAGTTCCTTGCCTATAAGTGGCAAAAAAAAATATCCAAGAAGTGTAAATATAAAAAATATACAAAAAAAACCCACATGTAATATGAAAGGAACGTGTATTTTAGAATATTAGAACATCACTTTTAGAGCATTACAACAACACTAGCACGGATTTTTTGTTTGTTTGTTTGACTGTTAGCAAGATAACTCCAAAAGTTCTGGAAGGATTTTGATGAAATTTTCAGGAAATGTTGATACTGGCACAAGGAACAAATGATAAAATTTTGGTGGTGATTGGGGGGGGGGGGACTGAACTGCGTTGGTAGAGGAATGTGGTCTCCAAGTGCTTTTCTAGTTACTTTTGTGAATTTTTTCCAAATTTTTAATTGTTGTTGAAAATCAAGGTAAATGAAGTTACCATATTCAGTTCCTTGCCCATAAATGGCAAAAAATAAACATCCAAGAAGTGTACATATAAAAAATATAGGAAAAAAACACATGTAATATGTATTTTAGAACATTAGAATAACACTTTTAGAGCATTACAACAACACTAGTGTGGATTTTTGTTTGTTTGTTTTGTCTGTTAGCAAGATAACTCCAAAAGATATGGAAGGATTTTGATGAAATTTTCAGGAAATGTTGATACTGGCACAAGGAACAAATGATAAAATTTTGGTGGTGATCGGGGGACGACGACACTGATCTGCCTTGGCGTAGGTCTGAGTTCTTTTTTGTTTAAAAATTCATTCGTTTTGGGATGGCTCAGAGCAAGAGTATCATTTTTGTTTGCATTTATCTGAGGTCATCACTAGGTACATCCTGGGGGGAAATATATCTAAATTTCTCTTTTATTATTGGGTCTAAAAAGCTGGAAAAATGACAGGTATCAAAATGTCTCACAGAAGCACTCATTTCTGTATTTTTATAGTTCAACAGTTTTACCACAACATGCACCTGTCTTGACTTGACAAACATTACATGTGTAAATGACGGCTAAAAGGAGCAAAATTACAAAAATTACCTACAATAAGGTTCCATGGGGGAAAACTCGAACACTTTTCTATTAACACTTTCTGATATTTTTTACACAGTGAAGATGGGGTTACTCCTCTGTTTTCCACATGCTGTCCTGCTCGGTGCTGCTTCACATACACCTCTCATGCAGGTGGTGTGATCGTCCCAATCTGTTAACACGGGCCCAGAAAAGAAAACCAGCACTTTACACGCTGTTAAACATGTTATGTTGCAGGTCAATTTTCATTTGGGCATGTTTCAGCGCGTTAACAGATTGAACCAGTGTGATGTGTCTCAAGCGTCATTGAGCTACATGTAATAAATAAACCAGAACAGACGAGTGTTTTTCATGTGTGAGGTGAGCAGCTTGTAGCACAAACGCAGTAGAGAGCCCAGTGGATAGAAAAATATCAGCAACGTTTGACATAGTTTTAAAGTCTAGACCAAATCTGAATCTATCCCAGACGTCCAAAGTTAAACATAATCCATGTGACTGTGACTCTTTATGCACTTAATTGTTATTTATGCACCTCCATCCTGCTGGAAAATTACATTTTAATTTGCACATAAAAGCTCATTGGTGCACCTTATTGTTTAATTATCCAGATTATTTTCATCCAGTTTTGTTTTTATTACTTCTGATTTATTATGTGTAATGATAGTACGCTCTTGTATTGTTTTTTTATTTTTCTATTTAATCAATTATCTATCTATCTATCTATCTATCTATCTATCTATCTATCTATCTATCTATCTATCTATCTATCTATCTATCTATCTATCTATCTATCTATCTATCTATCTATTTATTCCTGGAAAATACATTAATAATTCAAGATTTTTTTTTTTTTTTTGCTTAATTCAAGATTTTTTTTTTTTTTTTTGCTAAATTCAAGAAATTGCAAAAAATCTAAATCTTACCAAGTGTATTTTTCTCATTTCTAGTCAAAATATCTCATCACACTTAAATTAAGACATAATCACCTAAAGAGTAACTTTTCAGTGAGATATAAGAACTTATTTTTACACAACAGATCTTGAAAATCTTATTTCAGGAAATGTTATCGAGATCATTTTCACTTGTTCCATTATTGGCAGATTTTTGCTTAATTCAAGATTTTTTTTATTTTTATTTTTTCTTAATTCAAGCAAAAAAAAAAAAATCTGCCAATAAAAAAAAGCAATAATATTATTGTGATAAATGGTAATACACTGGGGGGAAAAAATGCCTCTCTAAAACCAAGAAAAAATTAATACAAGATATTTTTGCTTGAATTAAGCAAAAAATCTGGCAAAGGAACAAGTGAAAATTATCTTGGTAAGATTTCTTGAAATAAGGTTTTCAGGATCTATGCTTTGAGTTACAGTATGATTAAAAAAAAAAAAAAAGCGCTTTTTAAAACCCAGTCCACTTACTGACTGTTTCCACTTCAGACACTAGATACAGACACAGCCTGTTGAGTCTGAAATCACATTTTTTATCTCGACCTTAAGAGGAAAGTTTGGCAAAAAGTTTGTTGATTGTAGGTAGAATATACATGGAAATATAGTCGCGGAAAAATGATTAGACTAAAGTGCAAAAATCTAAATCTTACCAAGTGCATTTTTCTCATTTCTAGTCCAAATATCTCATCACACTTAAAATAAGACATAATCACCTAAAGAGTAACTTTTCAGTGAGATATAAGAACTTATTTTTAGACAACAGATCTTGCTTTGAAGAAATCTTACGAAGATAATTTTCACTTGTTCCACTGGCAGATTTTTTTGTTTGAATTAAGCACAAAAATCCTGAATTAAGCAAAAAAAAAAAAAAAAAAAAAAAAAAAGAAAAGTCTGCCAATAATGGAACAAGTGAAAATTATCTTCGTAAGATTTCTTCAAAGCAAAATCTGTTGTCTAAAAATAAGTTCTTATATCTCACTGAAAAGTTACTCTTTAGGTGATTATGTCTTATTTTAAGTGTGATGAGATATTTGGACTAGAAATGAGAAAAATACACTTGGTAAGATTTTGATTTTTTGCAGTGTACATCATCTCTGTGTTGAGTTTACTGCGTTCTCCGGCAGTTAAAAATAGGTACGTAAAGGTTAATTCCCCTGATGGTGACCCAAACCACGGTGCTGATGCAGATCTGGAGGTGGTCCCCGAGCGCTCTTAATGTGTGCCATCTGCTAATGCTAGATACTCTGTGTGCGTGTGTGTGTGTGTGTGTGTGTGTGTATTAGGATGCCGTATCATTAACATTTAACACACAACTTAAGTCAGTGTTTTTCAACCTTGGGGTCAGGACCCTACGTGGGGTTGCCTGGAATTCAAATGGGGTTGCCTGAAATTTCTAGTAATTGATTTAAAAAAAAAAAAAAAATGTACTAATAAAAAATATATGGTGAGTTGAGAGAGACTATCACAATGCATAAAAGACATGACAAACTGAAGCTGAAACTGAAGCACTGTGGTTCTGTTCATCTGTCAAATGTTCATTGTTAATTATATACATTTTTCAAATTGGATTTTAACCCTTTCATGCACGAATTATGAGAACCTTAGTCAAGATTTTTTTCTTCAGTGTTTAGCCATGAAAAAAACAATGCGATCGAGTTTATTTTTTCTATGGAGTTACAAAAATATCCATGCATTTAATTTTTGAAGTAAAGAAACGTGTTTAAAACCCAATATCAGAAAGTGATCTGAAAACAATGAAATAAAAACATTTTTAATGCTGCTAATCTGATGTCTTCTCACATTTTAACATATTCTAATGCTAGTAATTACTCACTTCATGGAGATAATATGCAAAAAAAAAACCTTCGTGTGTCGTGTGCACGTTATTTTGTTGATAAATTGAACAGTGTCCCTGAAGACTGAAGCATATGACACTGAAGAGAACGGAGCATTACTGAATACAGTATTGATTCAATCCGAGGTCGTTTCTTAGCTCCTGGGGGTTGTTTTATCTGTGATATGATGGTCGCTGTCACTCCATGAAAAGAAACATCAGAACACCTCTAATGTTTGTGTACGCTTCTATTTTTTATTCGCTATCGGAAAATGAACAAATACACTAAAACTAAAGTACCAATATTAGAAAAAAAAAGCTATTACATTACAGGAATACATAAAGTTTTTGAAAAAAGTTATACTATTATGAGAGTAAAGTAATATTTTGAGGTTAAAGTAGTATATTTCAGAAAAAAAAGTTTATTTCCAACTTTACTCTCAGAACATTATAACGTCTTTTTTGAAAAATTGCAGATTTATTCCCATAACAGTCTATG
Organism: Sphaeramia orbicularis; assembly: GCF_902148855.1. Classification (NCBI taxonomy): domain Eukaryota; kingdom Metazoa; phylum Chordata; class Actinopteri; order Kurtiformes; family Apogonidae; genus Sphaeramia; species Sphaeramia orbicularis. Next base: position 12,090,342 of record NC_043975.1, on the reverse strand, counting down.
GTGACTTTATTCTCCAAATGCCGCAAAAATCCCCTTTTATATGTTAAAGCCTGTTTATGAAAGACTATGAAATGGGAGAAAACTATTGTTGACTTTTGTCGGATAATTTAGTGTTTTGTTTTGTTGTTTTTTTTTCATTTTGTTTTTCAAACTCTGAAAGTGAACTATATTATTCTTAAATGCTTAGGTTATTTATGTGTTTTATCTGTATGACAAAGGTTTATTTATGCAAACACAGATCAGTGCTGCTCACTCTCCGACAGATCATCCACTGAATTCTTATTAGTAATATTTTAAGAAAAACATCACAATATTTTGACAATAAAGTTATAATAGTTGCAAGCAAAAAAAAAAAAATGACGATATTTTTTGGATGTTTTATATTTTTCTCATAAAAACAACTTTTTATTCATAGAATTCCAACTTTATTCTCTGAACATCATAACGTTTTTCTTGAAAAATTGCAAATTTATTCCCATAACAGTCTATTATGACTTTATTCTCCAAATGCTGAAATAATCCTCTTTTATATGTTAAAGCCTGTTTATGAAAGACTATGAAATGGGAGAAAACTATTGTTGATTTTTGTTTGATAATTTAGTGTTTTGGGCTTTTTCTTTTTCAAACTCTGAAAGTTAACTCTATTATTCTTCAATGTTTAGGTTATTTATGTGTTCCATCTGTATGACAAAGGTTTATTTAAGCAAACATAGATCAGTGCTGCTCGCTCTCTGACAGATCATCCACTGAATTCTTATTAGTAATATTTTAAGAAAAACATCAGAATTTTTTGAGAATAGATTTATAATAGTTGCGAGAAAAAAAAGGATGATATTTTTGGATGTTGTATATTTTTCTCATAAAAACAACTTTTTATTCAAAGAATTCCAACGTAATTGTCAGGACGTTTTAACGTTTTTCTTAAAAAATTGCAAATTTATTCCCATAACAATCTATTGTGACTTTATTCTCCAAATGCTGCAATAATCCTCTTTTATATGTTAAAGCCTGTTTATGAAAGACTATGAAATGGGAGAAAACTATTGTTGACTTTTGTTTGATAATTTAGTGTTCGTTTGTTTTTTCATTTTTTTTTTCAAACACTGAAAGTTAATTCTGTTATTCTTAAATGTTTAGGTTATTTATGTGTTCCATCTGTATGACAAAGGTTTATTTAAGCAAACATAGATCAGTGCTGCTCACTCTCAGATCATCCATTGAATTCTTAATAATATTTTAAGAAAAACATCAGAATATTTTGAGAGTAAAGTTATAATAGTTGCAAGCAAAAACAAGAAAAGCACTCGGAGAGTGCAGACCTCCGCCAAGACGGATCTGTGACCCCCCCCCCAATCACCACCGAAATTTAATAATTTCTTCCTTGTGCCAGTGTCAACATTTCCTGAAAATTTCGTGAAAATCTGTCCATAACTTTTTGAGTTATCCTGCTAACAAACAAACACACAAACAAACACGCAAACACACAAGCAAACACACAAACAAACACGCAAACACACAAACAAACACACAAACACACAAACACGCAAACACACAAACACACAAACAAACACGCAAACACACAAACAAACACGCAAACACACAAACATGCAAACACACAAACAAACACGCAAACAAACATGCAAACACGCAAACACACAAACAAACACACAAATACACAAACAAACACACAAACACGCAAACACACAAACAAACATGCAAACACACAAACAAACACACAAACACACAAACAAACACACAAACACACAAACAAACACGCAAACACACAAACATGCAAACACACAAACAAACACGCAAACAAACATGCAAACACGCAAACACACAAACAAACACACAAACACACAAACAAACACACAAACACGCAAACACACAAACAAACATGCAAACACGCAAACACACAAACAAACACGCAAACACACAAACAAACACGCAAACACACAAACAAACACGCAAACACACAAAGCAAAGTGATCACAATATCTCCTGGTGGAAGTAGAAAAGAATAATATTTCTTTATTCTCAGAACCATATAACGTTTTTCTTTAAAATATTGCAAATTTATTCCCATAACAGTCTATGGTGACTTTATTCTCCAAATGCTGCAATAATCCCCTTTAATATATTAAAGCCTGTTTATGAAAGACTATGAAATGGGAGAAAACTATTGTTGCATTTTGTCTGATAATTTAGTGATTTTTTATTTTTTTTTGCTAACTCTGAAAGTTAACTATATTATTCTTCAATGTTTAGGTTATTTATGTGTTTTATCTGTATGACAAAGGTTGATTTATGCAAACATAGATCCATTTAATTCTTATTAATATGTGAAATAACGTACCTGTCTGTACCCGACCATTATCATACGGACCAGGACAACATTGATGTTGGTACCCAGAGATTCATCATGGTAGATTTCATCGACCTGGAAGCAGGATATGAAAAAAGGTTCAGTCATTTTATCTGGTTGAAAATGAAAGATGCCCCTGATACTCGATTCTTATGAGAGGATCGATAAAACCAAGTGCACAGCGAAGGCAGGCCAAGGATCTACTGCAGAATGAGTCTGAAATAGGAAAAAAAAGGAGGAAAAAAGTAAAGTGGTTTGATCAGGTCAACAAGGTAAAGATGACATGAACGACCGCTATAAAAAAAAAGAGCACAGGTTCATAAATACACCTGTGAATGACGCATGAAGAGCAGAAATAGACACAAATGTACTGAAAGTGTGCTAAGAAAACAAAAGCAACAGTACAAAAACTGCATCATGCACAAATATTAATGTGTTTTCTCCACATTAATAAGCATTTAATCAGTAAAGAAAACTATAGTTAAAGGGGTTATATGTAGAATTTCTACTTTCAGATAATAATTTAACTAAATATATGAGTGTTTAGAATGAAGAGCTCTGAAGTTCTGCCAAAGGTATAGATAGGGATGGGAATCGTTAAGAATTTAACGATTCCAATTCCATTATCGATTTTGCTTATCGATCTGATTCCTTATCGATTCTCTTATCGATTCTCATTGGGTGAGGGAATAAAACAGTGCAAACGGGTGTGTTTGCATTAACTGCCTTTTATATTTCCATCTTTGTACAGAAAATATAACATATACAGTATGTACAAATAATAAGAACAGATGACGCCGGGCCCAGTTCGGGGGGGGGGGCAGTGTGCGTACAGTGAAAGTGAAACTAAAGACTCTTTACTAATTCCTCTATTGCCGCATTTCTACTACGTGGAACCGGTTCAACTCGGCTCGGCTCCCGTTGTTGTGCACCTCATTTCCTTTCCCTTCGTACATTCGGAAACTTGTATTTGAGGAGTTACGACGTTTGTTGCCCACACCGGAACCGGAACTGGCCCAGCATTCACTCTGCATCGCTAAGTAGCATATCAAATACATGACATTCCTGTAAATGATTCACATGCTGTGGACAAATGTTTGAGGATATTGGAGGGATTCCACCCTTTTAAAAGACATGTAAGCTTTGACAGTGTTCCAAGTAAGTGGACCTGGTGTTGTCTTTTTAGACAGTTTCTGCCTCAACGCCATGTTAGCTACGTTCTGACCAAAACAATGCAGCATACATGTGACGTCATCGTGCATGCACAACAAAGGCGGAATCCATAAGCAGAACCGTTAAGCTGGCAGGCAAGCGATTCCAAGGAATCGAGCTACTATCGATTCCCATCCCTAGGTGTAGACATATGAACTGAATTTATTTCCAGTGACGGTGTATTTATCTGACCACTAGAGGGAGTAGTGAGTCTCCCGTGGTCAGGAAAACTAACACTAGGGCTGAGTTGACAATGAGAACCAATAAAAAAAGCTTTCTTGCCAAATTTGAGCTAAAATTATCTTCAGAAAACCATTATAAACTAGAAAAGCACACAGACAGCGCAGACCTCTAATCACACACCCCCCCGCCAAAAAAAAAAAATCAGAAATCTGCTTCCTTTTTGAATTCATTATTAATTTCGTTAGTTGAAAAGGAACACAAACAAGCAGTTGCTTTTTCAAAAGAGATATTTTTGTGCGAGAACACAATGAACAACTTCGTATTTGTAAAGCGTGAACACAATGGACACTACAGATGGAAATTAGCACTGCTGCTACAATCTGGCATATTTACAGCTGCAATTGTTGTAGATGTTCATTAATATGCACTGTCCCTTTTAAATAAATAAAATAAATAAATAATAAATAAATAAAACAATGGACAACGTGTCTCCTTACAAAACTTGGAGGGAAGGGACGTCTGACATACTTTACAAAGATCCCCATTTCTCTGTGATCACTGAAGCAAATGAAACGGGGTTTTCTGCAAGATGTACAGGGTGGGGAAGCAAAATTTACAATATTTTGGGGCAGGGATTGAAAGACAGTGTATGACCAATTAGTTCATTGAAAGTCATGAGAAGTTATTTGCCACAAGAAAATGTACATAATAGAAAATGTTTTTATTCTATGTGTCCTCCTTCTTTCTCAATAACTGCCTTCACACGCTTCCTGAAACTTGCGCAAGTGTTCCTCAAATATTCAGGTGACAACTTCTCCCATTCTTCTTTAATAGTATCTTCCAGACTTTCTCGTAATCGTTTTGCTCATAGTCATTCTCTTCTTTCCATTATAAACAGTCTTTATGGACACTCCAACTATTTTTGAAATCTCCTTTGGTGTGACGAGTGCATTCAGCAAATCACACACTCTTTGACGTTTGCTTTCCTGATTACTCATATGGGCAAAAGTTTCTGAAAAGGGATGGATAATAGTGTTAGGTATGATTATGACATCAATATATGTTTGGTTTGAAAACAATTGACGTAGTGCCTGCTGAGAAAAAACAACTAAATGTTCATTGTAAATTTTGCTTCCCCACCCTGTAGGTAAGAAGTTACAGTTTCATGCCCTGAAATTGTATTTTGATTGATTCACTATTTTTAAAGTTATCACTGGGGAAAGTCCGATTGTAATTTTTTTGGGGACATACGGTATATATCCTGACCAAGGAAAATAAAATTCTCACTTTGTGCAGTTATCTACACCTGGCTTTTCTGCCTCCATCCATAAAAATATACATTAAGTATATTAATTAAGTACCCCAGGACATGAGTCCACAGACACTTAACAAATACCATGCTCTTAACTAAATGTGCAATAACCTGCTCTACCTCCCAGTACTTTTTTTTTTTTGTTTGTTTCATATTTTTATTGATGTGCATACAAGAAAACAAAAGTTACATGCCAACACCATGGCACACTAATGTCAACATTAACCAGGTTTGTAAACATCATTACTTTCGGATTTGCATTTTCTTTTTTTTCTTTTTTTTTTTTTGTAACAAATAACAATGAAACCAGATGAACAATACAATGAAAAGAAAACTAAGACATAGTCTGGATAAGATAATTAAACTAGTGACATAAACATAAGAAAATAAATAAATAAATAATAATTAAAAAAAAAAAAAAAAAAAAAAAAAAAAAAGGGGAGGGGAGGGGAGGGGAGGGGAGGGGAATTGCATTGTCTCAAAAAAAATCCATAAACGCTTGCCATTTATTATAGAATTTGTTCAAGTTTCCTCGCTTTGAATATCTAATTAAATGTGTATTTGAGCTTGTATGTGTTTTTGTATGTTTTAGCTGTATTTATGTTTTGTATCTGTCTTTTTTGTCATATCTTTACCTTTTTTCTAACTCCTTTCTGACTCAGGGAAACGCACAAGAATCCCAATGTACCTATACTGCTATGTATCTGTGCAAATGGCAAATAAAGTCTATTCCTTCTTATTCCATTATATAGACAAAATGTCATCAAAAATTAACGTTTATTTGCAACATAGTAAAGCAAACCATTACATGATCAAAAACAAATTAATTTTAGCAAAAAAAATCTCTCTGTTTTGAATGTTGCCAGAAATTTGTGATGTTAAAACGGGGTCACGAGCCAAAAAAGGTTGAGAACCACTGGTGTTAAAGGGTTAATAAGTAATCACATGTAAGTAGTCAAATTACATTTCTAACAGTGTAATCTGAGGCTTCTTCAACAGTACGCTCTAAAAACTGACTTTATTTCTTAACGTGAGGCCCTTTTTTTTTTTTTTCCCTTCCGTTTCTTACAACAAACTCAGAGTCATGATGAAATATGTAGCTAAGACACTGGCAACCGGCCAATAAAACCAGCGTTGTTATGCAATGGGAAATAATCCTGACCCAGAAATGTGTGGAGTGCCATTTGGCTTTATAATAATGCTGTGGTATGTAGATGCTAAACTGAGGGCCAAGGCAGGATCACATTCAAATCCCAAGTCCAATTTCCACTTGAGCATGTTTTATTTTCATCATTGGTTCGCTACATGTCTGCGCTCCTCTGGGGCTCTATAAAGTCAATCAGCTGCTTCACTTTGCGGTTGATAATAAAGTTGAGAGAAAAATAAAGCCTGGATATGTTTTTCCATAAATCAAGAGGTCATTTACTAAACGCTTCTCGGGCAGAACATGTTGGTTGTGGATTGTGCGTAAGAGCATACCAAACAAACTGGGTGACTCTCAGCTGGTAAACATGGAGTCATTCGGCTTCACAAAGCGCCCTCACATTACTCCATGTGACCTCTCGACTTGTTTCTGAGAGGAAACATATGTTTTATAACTGGCACTTTGTGGCACGTTGGTTTACGCTGCATGTGACAGAGCCACATTTATGTTAACATGTCTGTTTGGACAAGCAAGGAGAATAATTTATGAAACGTCCCAGCATAGTCTATCATTATCTCCATCCCATGCGCATACTTTCATGAAGGAACGTTATACAGTATTAGTCACATATGAATTAGATCATCTGCTCGTGCATCAAACTTCCATATACTGATGGGACTTAAAGAAAATGTGGATAAAGTTGAACAGGATCTCAATGCACGGAGGGAAAAAAAAAAAAGTATCAGGCCCAGTTTGTTCTTTGTTTATTTTTCTGCCCTGTGTTTTGCCTTTCAGGCTACATGGCCTCCATCAGAGACGTCAAAGTCATTTTAGCTTAGAGGAAACAGACAAACAGGCAAATTAGATCTGAAGTGGACCGGACCAGTAAAATAATAACATAATAACTGATAAATAAAAACTAAAAATTATTCTCTTTTACAAGTAAACGTGCAGTTTTGGATAGATAGATAGATAGATAGATAGATAGATAGATAGATAGATAGATAGATAGATAGATAGATAGATAGATAGATAGATAGATAGATAGATAGATAGATAGATAGATAGATAGATAGAGAGATAGATAGATAGAGAGATAGATAGATAGAGAGAGAGAGAGAGAGAGAGAGGGGGGGATAGATAGATAGATAGATAGATAGATAGATAGATAGATAGATAGATAGATAGATAGATAGATAGATAGATAGATAGATAGATAGATAGATAGATAGATAGAGAGAGAGAGAGAGAGAGAGAGAGAGAGAGAGAGAGAGAGAGAGAGGGGTGGATAGATAGATAGATAGATAGATAGATAGATAGATAGATAGATAGATAGATAGATAGATAGATAGATAGATAGATAGATAGATAGATAGATAGATAGATAGATAGATAGATAGATAGATAGATAGATAGATAGATAGATAGATAGATAGATTGATTTACATTTTGGGAAAAGTAGGTCAAAGTTTAATTTTTTTTATGATTTTTTAAAATCTTTTTTCTTCTCTCATTTACTTATAATGGGTGAAATGTCACACGTCCATAAAAACATCAATTTTGCTTCAATTTCCTTCAAACTTGACAGGCACCACTTGTTTTTAAATCATTAGGAATGCACTGGAATTCAAAGCCGTAACTGAGGACAACTTTATTTCCTTTGGTTCCAAAGGGGTCACAATAATGAGGTTTAATTGTACTCATTTTATTAGTGTTTGATAATAAACAAAATATACAGTTTTATGTGATTTGATTCTGAATCTGCCACTGGGCTCAATTTGTAGTTCAATATCTGCAGAACTTCTAACAGAATGCAGCAAATCTGAAATCAATTTCAAGAATGAATCCACTGAATGAGCCAAGGCTGAACCCAAAACATCTGAAATATCCAAAAAGAGCTGCTTTTTATTGAATACATCCCCAAAAAGCAGTCCATTTTCAGCTTCTATGAACTCTTTGGATTTCAAAGGTATGTGCTCTAACAAATGGTCCTTGAGTTTAAAAGATATGTGAAAGCCATTTAGTGTTCAAAGAGCTGAGCTTTTACACCTTTAGTGTATAAACAGACAACTACCAAGCAGTCATTTGATGAATCCCCTCCTGTCTGACAGAGCAGCACTCAAACTGTCCTTTATGTTGAAGAAAAATTCCGATATTTTCTACTATTTTTCTTTTCTTTTTTTTTTTTTTTTTCTGACACTTAGTTTTTTTATTAGTTATTTATATTTTTTTCTACAAATCACCCAAAAGTAAAGATTTTAGTGCTTGGCAACAATTGAAATTCTTAATCGCAATTAATCGCATGGATTTTTGTGATTAATCACAATTAATCGCATAGTCATATTTGGGGGGGGGGCATCAAGTGATCATTAAGTGATATTTCAGACTGGAAGTACTCTGGTGATAAAAATAATTCCACATTGCAGTTTTTCCGAAATCCTGATATGTTCTGAAGCACTGATGATAACAAGATGAAATGGTTGTTTAGTTCTAATGTATATAAATTAGCATTATTTGTTTGTAAAGCCTGGAAAAAGCGGCAGATTTGTTTGTTTAAATAGGTCAGTATTTTGTTTTGTTCATAACTATTGTGCCTATTGTCTGGTGTTTGATTTTTGGTGTGTATTTTTGGTGTCTTCTAAGCCCATGTAAGGGGTGGGCATATTTTTTTATGCAAGACACAATAATAAAAAACATTCATTCATTCATTCATTCATTGCAGTGCTTCCAAACAACTGTGTCCTTCTCAACCCCACCATCTGAAGACATTTAAATGAAAATGTCCATGGAAAAGACGGCTACTTTTCTCCATGTTCATGTCCCCACCAGTTTATTTCCGGTTGTGAGTGATTGACAGGAGTCTTAAGCCCACCCCAAATGCTGTCATTGGTTGAAACACATGATGACGCCGATTGGCAAACCAATCCTGATCCACATCCCTCTCTTCCTGTGACCCACGGTTTACCTACGTGTGTTCACAGAGCCAGAGAAACGGACTTTCAAAATAATATGTGATGTTCAGTTGTTAAAAGCAAGCAAAGGGCTCCCTCTAGTGGTTGTTTTGTACTTGCGATGTTCCCGTAGTCAGTTCGGACATAAGAAGGAGCTAACAGACATGTTTCTTTCACTCTGTTTGTATGGCCCCAAAAACGTTTGCCTGTGAGTATTTTATGTTCAGTTGTTGTAAGAATGAATAGTATAAAATATCTGATGTGAACCTTTGTTGCTGGATAAAAAGACATTGTAAATTTGAAGTTAATCTGTAAATGCTAATCGTTAGTGTGTCTATGGATTTTCCCATTCAAGTTAGCATCGAGCTAGTGATCTTTTTCCCATTCATTTAAATGTACAATGCCATGTAAATGTACTAAGGCAACGAACATAACAGACATATTTTGTATTTATGTTGCAGTTTTACAGTGAGTCTCAAGTAAAAGATTTGGAGAGAAGTTTTCGGCGTCCGGCTTTTCTTCAGAAACCTGTTGTCTATCTACCGAGCTAATGCTACACGCACACAAGCAGGGGCAGAAGAATATGAGTTAGAATAAAACAGCATTAACATGAGATTAAAAAAAAAAATGTTGGCGTTATTTAATGAATGCATTAACGTGGTAATAACGCATTAACTTGCCCAGCCCTAAAAGATTCCTATTCTTTTCACTGACCAAGTTAGCATCGAGCTAGCGATCTTTTTTCCATTTATTTAAATGTACAATGCCATGTAAATGTACTAAGGCAACGAACATAACAGACATATTTTGTATTTATGTTGCAGTTTTACAGTGAGTCTCAAGTAAAAGATTTGGAGAGAAGTTTTCGACGTCCGGCTTTTCTTCGGAAACCTGTTGTCTATCTGCCGAGCTAATCGCTACACACGCACAAGCAGGGGCAGAAGAATATGAGTTAGAATAAAACGGCATTAACATGAGATTTAAAAAAAAATGTTGGCGTTATTTAATGAATGCATTAATGTGGTAATAACGCATTAACTTGCCCAGCCCTAAAAGATTCCTATTCTTTTCACTGACCAAGTTAGCATCGAGCTAGCGATCTTTTTCCCATTCATTTAAATGTACAATGCCATGTAAATGTATTAAGGCAACGAACATAACAGACATATTTTGTATTTATGTTGCAGTTTTACAGTGAGTCTCAAGTAAAAGATTTGGAGAGAAGTTTTCGGCGTCCGGCTTTTCTTCGGAAACCTGTTGTCTATCTGCCGAGCTAATCGCTACACGCACACAAGCAGGGGCAGAAGAATATGAGTTAGAATAAAACGGCATTAACGTGAGATTAAAAAAATTGTTGGCATTATTGCATTAATGCATTAACGCGGTAATAACGCATTAACTTGCCCAGCCTTAAAAGATTTCCATTCTTTTCACCGACCAAGTTCAACTTTAATTCTATCGCATCTTTAGAAATCTTTCCAACTTTTCTGAAAACGTGTTGGTAGACACTGTGGTATATCGTGAGCAGCCTTCAACAAACCTGATGACGATGATTCATCAGGCGTGATGTTGAAAATGAAAAATTAAGTACTTATGAATCTTATAATTAAAAAAAGGATTTACAGTAACTAAAGGAGCAGCACTCAACTCTGTATAACCTGATGCAGTCTAATAGCTTTTAGTTTTCCATCAGCTTTATTGAAGATGTCAGTCTGCAGTAATTTAAAAAAAATTTTCAATAAAAAGATCAACCATGTCAGCGTCATGCTTCATAAATAATTTAACTAATTGCTGATGAAAATGACTCATCAGGCTCTAGACGCTCATTGAAGGTCAGAGCAGATGCTTCATATGCGTTAATTAGTGAAATAAGTATCTAAGTTTAACAATTATATAAATAAATCTCACATGTATTATATATACGTATTGGTAAATGAGCTGGTGATGTGCATAAGTCTGACACATTAAAGGAAGGGGGTTAAAGTTCTCTGGGTTGTTTGTCTAGTTCTTCAGTGGCAGTGAAAGCAGCATTTACAAAAGACCACTGAGAGACAGGATGCTTTTATGGAACATGAGGTGTTAAAATGATCCAATCCATACAAAAGAATACGGCACTAAAAAGGCACATGTCTGTTTACTGCCGTGAAGTACATTATATGGACAAAAGTATTTGGACATGTGGAATTCAGGTGTTTCTTTTCTAACAGGAGTCTGGGATACAAATCAGTAATGATAAATGTCTTAAAATAGTTGTATATTAGGAAAAACATAATTGCATTGGTTAGTTTTGTTTAAATTATTATCTTTGCCTCCAAAATGCCTCAGATCCAAGCACGGACCACAAGACTCCGAAACAGCTTTTATCCAGAACTCCTGTTGAACTTGAGCCCTGGAGTGTACTTTTAATTGGCATTTTACTGCTGTGCACTTTAGAAATAAAAATTTTAGTTATTTATAGGTAACGTTTTGTTTTTTTTTTGGGGGGGGGGGGGGGGTATTGTTTTTTTTATCAGTATTTTATTATCTTTATCAGTATTTTACATTATTTACTAAATGCTGCTGAAAATCCATACCTGAGTACAATATTTCGTTTATGTGTATTTTATATGCTGAAATAACATTAAATTTGAATCTGAATCTGAGATGGTTTTTACGAAATTTCTCTCAATACTAATTTATTTATTTATTTATTTATTTTTATCCATGACTATGATTTTGAATGTTCTACCTTTAAATTTCTAAAATATTTTTCATGCTCTGACTGTAAATAATAATTTTCTGCCACAACTAAACATCTACTTCAGTGAATCCCAACCTTTTTTGGCTCATAACCCCATTTTAACGTCACAAATGTCTGACCCCAGACATTCAAAATGAAGCCTTTTTTTTTTTTTTTTTTTTTACGAAAATTCACTTATTTTGATCACGTAATAGTTTGCTATACTATGTTGCAAATAAATGTTAATTTTACATGACATTTAGTCTATATAATGTATATTATTCTGGACAGAGGCAGAAAAGCCAGGTGTAGATTACTGCACACAGTGAGAATTTTATTTTCCTTGGTCAGAATATGTACAGTCAGTCCAGCTTGGATTTACAAGGCTGACAATTAATACTGAACAACTCAAACTATGAATCATGAAAGAGCTGCAGCATCTGAAACCGACCACAATGAACATTTGACAGATAAACAGAACCACAGTGCTTCAGTTTCAGCTTCACAGTTTGTCATGTCTTTTATGGATTGGGATTGTCTGTGTTAACTCACCATATATTTTTTATTAGTAAGTTGTATTTAATAGTAATTAGTACTTAAACTAAGACTAAGCATTTACAAAAAAATGAAAACTTATAAAAATTAGCAAACCTGCTCTAAAAACAAATTAAAACTAACTGAATTAGAGAAAAAAAAACATCAAAACTAAATAAAACTAAACTATAGTGAAAAATCCCAAACTATTATAACCTTTAACAGTACGACACTTATGACGTGCACCGTTGCACCCCTAGTTGGACCATTTCCTCCTCATTTCTATCACATCACAACTTTCCTCTGATGACAATGACAGCTGTAACTGTATATTCATATTTTTTTCTTCTATTTCATATATTCCATGTTATATAACACCAACTGACACTTCATTTGCTGCAGAGCTGCACAATTAATCACATCGCAATCACAATCATAATTACAACATAAATTATAAAATCACTCTGTACAATTATATACTCAGAAAACGTGGGCGACCCCAGACATTCAAAATGGAGACTTTTTTTTTGCTAAAATGAATTTGTTTTTGATCATGTAACAGTTTGCTATACTATGTTGCAAATAAATGTTAATTTTACATGACATTTAGTCTATATAATGTATATTATTCTGGACAGAGGCAGAAAAGCCAGGTGTAGATTACTGCACACAGTGAGAATTTTATTTTCCTTGGTCAGAATATGTACAGTCAGTCCAGCTTGGATTTACAAGGCTGACAATTAATACTGAACAAACAAGAACTCAAACTATGAATTATGAAAGAGCTGCAGCATCTGAAACTGACCACAATGAACATTTGACAGATAAACAGAACCACAGTGCTTCAGTTTCAGCTTCACAGTTTGTCGTGTCTTTTATGGATTGGGATTGTCTGTGTTAACTCACCATATATTTTTTATTAGTAAGTTGTATTTAATAGTAATTAGTACTTAAACTAAAACTAAGCATTTACAAAAAAATGAAAACTTATAAAAATTAGCAAACCTGCTCTAAAAACAAATTAAAACTAACTGAATTAGAGGAAAAAAAACATCAAAACTAAATAAAACTAAACTATAATGAAAAATCCCAAACTATTATAACCTTGGACAGTACGACGTGTACGACGTGTACCGTTGCACCCCTAGTTGGACCATTTCCTCCTCATTTCTATCACATCCCAACTTTCCTCTGATGACAATGACAGCTGTAACCATATATTCATATTTTTTTCTTCTATTTCATATTTTCCATGTTATATAACACTAATTGACACTTCATTTGCTGCAGAGCTGCACAATTAATCACATCGCAATCACAATCATAATTAGAATGTCATTCTGTGCAATTATATACTCAGAAAATGCTGTGTTTCAAGGTTCCAGCGTGCCCATGATGATATTATGGATTCAGTGACAGGTGGAGGGTACAATTCACACACTAGGCTGAACTTCGACTTCTGTGCACATGAAGGGAAAGTAAGAAAATGGCTGATATCATCGACGTCTGAAATGAGTCGTTACAGGTGCAGCTGTGGTTCAGGATGTCAAGCAGGTTGTCCATGAAGCTAAAGGCTGGCCCTTCGATCTGGCCTGTGTCCTTGGGAAAGACATTGAATCCAGAAGCTGTGTCTGAATCATTGTGCGTTGAGTCACAATATGATAAAAAAGCGCTTTTTAACCCAGTCCACTTACTAACTGTGTTTACACTTCAGAGACTAAAGATACAGACACAGCCTGTTGAGTCTGAAATCACTTTTTTATCTCGACCTCAAGAGGAAAGTTTGGCAAAAGTTTGTTGACGGACGAAAGTACATGTAAATATACAGTCGCGGAAAAAATTATTAGACCACACTGCAAAAATCAAAATCTGACCAAGTGTATTTTTCTCACTTCTAGTCAAAATATTTCAATAAGACATAATCACCTCAAGAGTAACTTTTCAGTGAGATATTAGAACTTATTTTTAGACAACAGATCTTGCTTTGGAGAAATCTTACCAAGATAATTTTCACTTGTTCCACTGGCAGATTTTTTTTGTTTGAATTAAGCAAAAAAAATCTTGAATTAAACAAAAAAAATTCTGCCAATGGAACAAATGAAAATTATCTTGGTAAGATTTCTTCAAAGAAAGATTTATTGTCTAAAAATAAGTTCTTATATCTCACTGAAAAGTTACTCTTTAGGTGATTATGTCTAAATTTAAGTGTGATGAGATATTTTGACTAGAAATGAGAAAAATACACATGGTAAGATTTATGATCTTTGCAGTGCACCCTTGTTTTCTTCCATTTCTTGTCCATTTTCATGCCTGGTACAACAATTGGTAGCTGCGCCCCTAAGTACAGATAACTCATCTCAACATTGCACTAGTAACATTAGAGCAAATATGCATCATTTGGCGCATGTTTATTTATCCACTCATGCATTTTAATTAGAGCCCGACCGATATGGAATATTTGGGGCCGATGCCGATACCGATATTGGGGCTAAAAAAGCCGATATCCAATATATCGGCCGATATCTGATATTGGCCGATAACCGATATATTGGTTGATATATGAAATAAGAACACTGATCTACACAGGATATAATAATCTTATATTAGATAATTGTGGACAGGTGGATTAACAGTTGCATAAATCTTTGTTTATCTCACAAATATAATTTACACAACTTTCAAATGCAAACTATGCAATCACAAAAATAATTAGAGCAAAAAATATGACTGGCCACACAATTATGTTTTCACTCACAAATTTGGATGTGTCTGCCTCACGGCACTACAACTTCTTATGTGGACTAAGGACTAAACTGAGCATGTGCAGAGTGAATTGGGTGAGTCTTAAGTTGTTCGTGATTGGAGCAATTGCAAGAGTTACAACTGACCCGTGTTACAACTGTCCCCAGTCTCCCCTACACTATTAACACCCAGGCCTGCAGGCAGAATGAAGACGGGGGGGGGGGGGGGGTCCGTGATTTTCGGAGGGGGTGGGGGGATAAGCTCCATGATTATGTAATTGTGTGTGTGGGGGGGTGATAGCGTCATAATTGGTCATACGCTATAATCGGCCCGATTAATCAGCTGGCTGATTAAAGCTATACCGTATGATGTGGCATTTTTACACTTTTCTTTTGTCATCTTAAAATGCTCCTAATAAGCATGTGTTAAACTAAAATTTAAAGAAATCCACCAGGTATTGAAACTCAAAAATGTTTAATTCTCGTATATTTCTGATAAAAGTCTGACCAATCATTTTATTCGGTCCAAATAAAATAATTGGCCGAACCTGACTGAGCCTCCTGTCAATCATCCATTATGGCCGTCCAGCATTAGATCCATTACCGTGGTCTCCACATCCTATATGTGTCCCTCTGAATCTGACGCATCACTCGTGATGCTTCTCCTGTCACTGACCACAGTCTTTCTAGGATGTGTTTGGATAGAACTCAAATGCACGTGGAAGGGAATAAACGGATTTATGAACAGAAACAACAACTAAGGAGAACAAACGGGAGTCTGATGAATGAAGGATGGAGATAAAAGTCCGGAAGTCAGCTGTACTGGACTGAACAGGTCTGCATAAAGCTCAGCTTTTATGACGGTGGGACTCATGCAGGTACATGTACATAGTGTCACACAGTGTAGGATTATGTAGGATGATAAATGTATGGACTATGAAACCTTAAATGTCCACGGAAAAATTTGCGGAGGCCACGCGTTCACAGTGCGCGCGCCCGTCGCCTGGACACCTCATCTCCGTGGTGCAGTGAAGACACTGACCCAGCTCTGCACAGACCAGACCCTTAAATACAGGGTCTACTGATGGAACAGGGGCCGCGGGCCCGCGGCAGGTGGATGATGCATCTGATTACTGAGGGAGGGGTCTGCGGACACACCGAAGTGGACTGGACCTGCCCCTCCGCTTCCTCCGCGCGCATCAGGTGTAAGGAGGCGAGCATCAGAGCTCAGGCAAGGGGAAGTGCCGCTTTAGAGGGAGGCGGGTTGTTCATGTTCAAACTTTTACTAAGTGCTGTGAGAAATGCCACATCGGTAGGTATAGCTTTAATCGGTCAGGCTCTAATTTTAATTGAGATATAAGTTACCAATGTGTCTAGGAGATGAGGTATTGTTTTATTTGTGTGGTTGGTGAAGCAGATATTGTTCACACAGCATTAGGTAGATACATGTACAGTCGCAGAAAAATTTATCAGACCACTCTTGTTTTCTTCAATTTCTTGTTCATTTTAATGCCTGGTACAACTAAAGGTACATTTGTTTGGACAAATGTAATGATAACAACAAAAATAGCTCATCATAGTTTAATTTCAGAGCTGATAGCTATCCATTTTTCATGGTTTTCTTGATAATAACCAGAATCACTTCAGTTCTTACATCAATATCTATGGCACAGTGCTTTTAGGCATTCAGTGTTTTCTTTTCTGTCTGTTTTAGTCACATGATACACACAGGAGTTAGTACTGGATTGCAGAACTGTTGTTTTGGAGGACTTTTGATGATGTAATGATTTTTTCCGTGACTGTAATTCCTGTTTTTTTTATGTTGAAGGAAAGAGAATGAGAAATAAAAAAAATTGTTCATTTCAATCCTGTAAAAACAACAAACCTATTTGCACTGTACTGTGTATTTTCAATAACATATAGAAAATAGCTCATAAGTGGCTTTTTGTCAATTCAAGATAACAATGCAGTCATGTGGAATCACGTCAGTTCTTACATCTATATCTATGGCATTGTACTGACAAAAACAGTGCTTTTAGGCATTCCATGTTTTCTTTTCTGTCTTTTTTAGTCACATGATACACACAGGAGTTAGTACTTGAATGCATAACCATTGTTTTTGATAACTTTTGATGGTCTAATACTTTTTTTCCGCAACCGAATGTTTTTTTTTTTTTCTTTTAATCTGTATTTTATTGTGTTGTATATTAGTCGTATTGTGCATTGTCGCTGGCAGAGACCACCTGGAAGTTCGTTAAACAGCCTGTGTAGTGACAATAAAGCCTATTGTATTGTATTGTATTCTAGTCTGTTCTATTCTACTGAGTTGAATTCATAGTAAACCTTCTCCAACTAACCAACTCTAAGGCAGTTAAGTCAATTTTCTCATTATAAAGCCCAACAAAAACTCAAATAAAAGCTTTCGTATTAGTAGAAAATGAGCAGAAATTGAGTAGTAAGAGCTGATAGCTATCCACTTTCCATGGTTTTTTAATAATAACCAAAATCACTTCAGTTCTTACATCAATATCTATGGCATTGTACTGACAAAAACAGTGCTTTGAGACATTCCATGTTTTCTTTTCTCTGTTTTAGTCACATGATACACACAGGAGTTAGTACTGGATTGCATAACCATTGTTTTTGATGACTTTTGAAGGTCTAATCATTTTTTCCGCGACTGTAGCATAGGTTTGTTATATACTCCCTTCTACAGCTCTACAGACTAATTAAACACAGAAGTTTTCATACAGACTATTTCACAACTTTAACGGAAAGTGTAGTGAAATAATCATGCTTTACAGTCACGTCTGCATAGAATTTTCACCCAAGAAAAACATATTTAACAAGCTTAGTTTGCCGGACTACTTTTGAGCGTCTGAAAATGGAAGGACTTGGTTGCAATTATCATAATGCTATATTTTTGTTAAACCCCTTGAATTAAAGATTCAGTCACAGCTTGGTGCTTTATTTCATATCCACTGTACAAAAGAAAACTACTACAACACTTAAGTCACCATCCAAATACTTATAGACTTGACTGTATACAACAATGATTATTTTATCTCGTCTCTCTTTTTTTTTATTTTTTATTTTTTTTTTGGGGGGGGGGGGGGGGGGCATACATAATTCCTTTTATGTTTTAACTAAGCACAATTCCTATGTTTATTACAATGCAAATCCATCATTTAGCAATAGATTTCCTACAGTGTGATCTTTTATGTCATACAGGTTATTTCTCTTCTCTGTGGTTTGTTTGCATTTTAACAGGTTGTAGCACATCTGAACTGATTTTCCTGGAAGTAAGTCCAACCCTAATGAATGCATTGTATTTCATACTTTAAAAAAAATGCTAATTTTCGACCCACTATGGTGGTGTACAGAGGTAAAATAACAAAATCAACAGTCCCAAATACTTATATATATTCCTGAGACCCAGGAAAGTACACGTTTTGGCTTTTTCACATTAAATAATTGCCTTTATTGGAAACACCACAATGCAACAGATTTTTCAGATGCATTTTTTTCCCAGATGCATTTTTAACATTTTTGTGGAATGTCCTTTGCAGTGGATAGTGTTTTTTGTTCGTTTGTTTGTTTGTTTTTGGGTTTTTTCAATAAAGCTGTGAAACTCTTGTCCCTTACAGAGGACAAAAATGCATTGCTGAGTCTCAAGAGGTTAAAGATTGTACATTATTTTTCCCCTCTGTCCTCCACGACACATCACAATGGATGTGGTAGAGTATGCTTTTTATTGACTGACTGATTGATCGATTCATTCATTTTCTGAATGCTATTCCAGCTAATCCGTCAGGCTACATCTTGGACATTTTGCCACTTCATGACAAGGCAGTATGCATTATACTGTAAGTTGAAAATATATATTTAATACTAAACATTTTGTCCATTTTCCTTAACACTCACACTAATCTCACTATCGCAAACACTAATTTCAGTATTGTTTGCATGTAGCAGTAATTTGTAACTTATCTGTTGATTGATCGACTGATCTGTTGATGACTTTTTTTAAGTCGTTGGAAACATTCTTATTTGAAACCTTTATGACATACGAAGCAGGATATGTATATATCATATTACAGACCATTTTATTATGTCATTACATTTGTATTAATTAGTTACATGCACAGTTTTCTGCTAGCACAAAATGAGAATATCAGCATAAGAATATCAACATTTTCCTGGATGAGACCAACTTCCAATAATGTCCAATAATGTGCAATCAATGTAAATTATGTGTAATTAATCCTGTATAATGTAAATTGTGTGCAATAAATTTGTGCAATAAGGCCAGTTGTGCAAAATCCTCTGTTCTTGCAATAGTAATGCAATATTTATTCAATAAATTATGAAATTATTCAAACATAAATGCACTTTTTTTATAGACTTTTCATAGAAATACATAATGTTAATATTGTGTCAATTCACATGCTATGTTTATCTTTATTCTACTCATTCTACTTTTTGTAAAATTTTATATTCTATTTTCTTATTTCACTTCCAGTTTTGTAATTTTATATTCGCTCTGTTCTTATTTTCTTATGCATTGTTTTTTTTAATTCATATTGTTACAGTGACTGGAGTAGCATCCCTAATTTCATTGCACACACAATGACAGTAAAGGCTATTCTGATTCTATTCTGATTCTACTGTAGTCCTTAAGTGTAGTTCTTTCAGAAGATTTTTAATTATTATATAAAGACAGAAGTGCTCCGTTCTGCTCTTTTGTTTTTAGTCGTTGGAAACATTCTTATTTGAAACCTTTATAACATACAGAGCAGGATATGTATACATCATATTACAGACCATTTTATTATGTCAAATTTGCATTAATTGGTTACATGCACATTTTTCTGCGAGCATAAAAATGAAAATGTCAACATAAGAATATCAACATTTTCCTGGATGAGACCAACTTCCAATAATGTCCAATAATGCGCAATTAATGTGAATTATGTGCAACTAATATGAATTATGTGTAATTAACCCTGTATAATGTAAATTGTGTGCAATAAATTTGAGCAATAAGGCAGTTTGTGCAAAATCCTCTGTTCTTGCAATAGTAATGCAATATTTATTCTATAAATTATGAAATTATTCAAACATAAATACATTATTTTTATAGACTTTTCACATATATATATACTGTTAATATTGCTAATATTGTGTCAATTCAAATTTTATGTTCATCTTCTACTTTAGTTTTATTATTAGTTTAATTTTAGTAAAATTTTATATTGTATTTTCTTACTCTACTTTTAGTTTTGTCATTTTACATTCGCTCCTGGTTTTTTTTTATTCATATTGTTGCACTGACTGGAGTAGCGTTCCTAATTTCATTGATTGCACACACAGTGACAACAAAAGCTATTCTGATTCTATTCTGATTCTAGTGTAGTCCTTAAGTGTAGTTCTTTTAGAAGATTTTTAGTTATTATATAAAGACAGAAGTGCTCCGTTCTGCTCTTTTGTTTTTAGTCGCTGGAAACATTCTTATTTGAAACCTTTATAACATACAGAGCAGGATATGTATACATCATATTACAGACCATTTTATTATGTCAAATTTGCATTAATTGGTTACATGCACATTTTTCTGGGTGCATAAAAATGAAAGTGTCAACATAAGAATATCAACATTTTCCTGGATGAGACCAACTTCCAATAATGTCCAATAATGTGCAATCAATGTGAATTATGTGTAATTAACCCTGTATAATGTAAATTGTGTGCAATAAGGCAGTTTGTGCAAAATCCTCTGTTCTTGCAATAGTAATGCAATATTTATTCAATAAATTATTAAATTATTCAAACATAAATGCATTATTTTTATAGACTTTTCACATATATACACTGTTAATATTGCTAATATTGTGTCAGTTCAAATTTTATGTTCATCTTCTACTTTAGTTTTATTATTAGTTTAATTTTAGTAAAATTTTATATTGTATTTTCTTACTTTACTTTTAGTTTTGTCATTTTATATTCGCTCCTGGGTTTTTTATTCATATTTTTGCACTGACTGGAGTAGCGTTCCTAATTTCACTGATTGTACACACTGACAACAAAAGCTATTCTGATGCTACTGTAGTCCTTAAGTGTAGTTCTTTTAGAAGATTTTTAATTATTATACAAAGACAGAAACACTCTGTTCTACTTTTTTGTTTTTTTTGTTTTGTTTTCAGACTGCATACAACCTCAAAAAAACGTTAAAAAGACGACACAACGTCCAGAGCGGTGCAGCGTCACCTTCTCTCCCCAGGACAAACACAACGGTCAGTGGTTAGAAAAATCAGGCTGACACAATAAAACCCCTGGACAAAAATAGGATGTACAGTACTTCCCCTCTATAGCAGTGGAAATTTCGCCTCTGCACTCGATCTGCACCGATCTATAAAAGGCCATCGATTAAATGTTGTCATTGGAGCCTCTGTGAAATTCACAGGAGCCCTGAGGTAATGTCCGATGTTTTCATTAAAACTAAAGCAGCCAGCCTCAGCTGCTGGTGTGTTATTACTGTCCAGAAGCATTCAGTTCAGCTCTAGTAATACCAGCATTCCATTAAACCCCCCAGTTATTGCAGAAGTTTATGAAAATTACAACCACCGAGCAACAAGCAATGCAATCAGAAAAAAAACACACCATGGATAAAGAAAAAGCACTTCGATAAAGGAGTTCATCATGTGGTGACACTGCTTTAACTACAGTTTTTAAGTTTTCTTTTCATATATATGTTAAAGGGGTCATATTTTGCTCACTTTTATTAGTCTTTGGTTCATTTATTTGTGTATTTGGACCCTAATAATTCATAACGTTTGAATATGAACCCTCCAGGTGCTGCAAAGCTACACTAAAAACAAAAAGTTAAGGATATTTTTAATTTTTGGGCTATTTTTTTCAGTTGGGACTCTTGCACAGTGCTTTTTACTTTTTGTGTGTGAACTGAATTGAAACACATTTTTTAAATGACCAGACATAGTTTTATTTATAAATGGCAAAAATGATTATTATCCCAAATTCCTTCAGATTTGTTGCTAATTCTCAGATTTGACCTATATATGTGTGTTTATGTTGGACCAAAACCAGACAAGTTGAAGGAACGTTAGAAAATAGCATTATAACCGTTCCTTTATAACCATTATAACCGTTCGTTCATTCTGAGTGGGCGGAACCACGGTGTCTTCCGCTAGCGGTGACGTCACCTGCATACCCTCTATTTTTCTTAGATCTGTATATTTTAAGTCAGTGGTTCTTAACCTGGGTTCGATCGAACCCTAGGGGTTCGGTGAGTCAGTCTCAGGGGTTCAGCGGAGGTCAAGACACACACTTGACTCATTAGTTGGGTGTGTGTGTCGGGCTAGGTCCGTGTATGTAAACAAATGGCTTCGGAGACTCTTTCTCTGATTGACATCCAATATACGCGGTGTATTGTTGTTGCTTATAGCACTACAACACAATCCGGAAGTGTTTATAATCTCTTCCACTCGTCTGACGATGAATTATTTGAGTATTTTCCACATCGTTGTCATGACTTTTGCGACTTCCTGTTAACCACGGAGGCAGCCATGTATAGTGTTTGTTTACATTTTTCGGTCACCGCACTGGCCAGTTACAATCGTGACGACCGACGCACCGTCACGGATGGAGAAATCGTATTACGCTAAAGCCGTCAGTCACACTGATTTGCAGTGAATATTCATTATTATTGTAGCCTGATGGAAATTAGGTGATGGGTGTGTGTTAAAATATTAAAAATGATAAATAGCATAAAGAGACTTTCATACACCCTAAAGTTACATATTTTCCTGTCAGAATTCAGATTTTTTAATATATTACTATACGTTTAGGCTTTGGATGTATGAAACCCTTTGTGCAGCATAATTATTTAAGAAAAAGACAAAGATACCTATATTATTATGAATCTAACAATTACTACAACCCTACACAGATTGAACATGAAAGCCTTTCAGAGTTTTGTGTCCTTCATACCTTCAGCTTTAGAAATCAGAAACTCATCGAAAAGAATGAACAATTTGGCAATGGCTCGTGCCGCAGAAATATCGGTTTGTTTATTGCCACAGAGCCAATCAAACGATGTGGATTCTGCACTCTGAACATTGTTCCAGTGGCTGATTTATTTTCATCAAAAACTGGGCAAATTCCTCATAACTTCACAATTTGTGAAATATAATTATTTAAGTAAAAGATAAAGGTACATATTACTATTTTTTATCCCAAATTCCTTCAGATTTGTTGCTAATTCTCAGATTTGACCTATATATGTGTGTTTAATTAAGGATGACTGGACTGGACATGGATCTGTACGAGCTACCAAAGAACAAGTGGTCCATGAATATTGACGTGGACAGAAATCGTGTCTCCTGACATCCAGGGTGTAGGGGATCAGCTCTATTTTTATCTAAAACAAATATACATGGTTTCATCATGACTGACAACCAGGGTCCAAAACTAGGGTCCAGAACCAGCTGATCCAAAGTGCATTTACAGTTGACTGTGTACTGACCCCAGTGAAGATATACATGATCTACTGGGACTGAGGAGATTTACTGAGTCTAGTTCATATCAAGTACTTTATCCAACACACATACTACTGCTGTGGACTAGCAGGGACTTTATTCTTGTAATATTATGGCTTTATTGTCGGAATATGACGACTTTAATCTCATAAACAAATGACATTTTTGTTAAATTATGAGGTTGTTTTTTTTTTTTATAGCTACGACTTTACTCCCATAACATTGTGATTCTTTTTGTATTTGACTTTACCATAAAATTACAGGTTTAATATCAATACTTTATGACTTTATATTCATAGTGACAAGCGTTTTTATTTTCTCATGTAGCCCTAATACGCTGTCGTAGCTTTATTATCCATTACCCCTGTATTTGAAAACCTGGGTTAGCCTTAGTTTAAGTTAGATTACTAATCATATAGAGCACAAGGTTCAGAATCACAAAATGAAGACAAGGACCATGAAAGATCTGATCATGAAACCAAGAGCTTTACTAAGAAGTAACGGTAGCCAAAACAATACCTCATTTAAGGTCTGATTTGACCCAAAAATACAGCATAAATTAATGTTACCTGACACGAAACGGGATCCACAAATCTATGTTTGGTTTCCTGGATTCCTGGATTCTGAGTGGGCGGAACCACGGTGTCTTCCGCTAGCGGTGACGTCACCTGCATACCCTCTATTTTTCTTAGATCTGTATATTTTAAGTCAGTGGTTCTTAACCTGGGTTCGATCGAACCCTAGGGGTTCGGTGAGTCAGTCTCAGGGGTTCAGCGGAGGTCAAGACACACACTCGACTCATTAGTTGGGTGTGTGTGTCGGGCTAGGTCCGTGTATGTAAACAAACGGCTTCAGAGACTCTTTCTCTGATTGACATCCAATATACGCGGTGTATTGTTGTTGCTTATAGCACTACAACACAATCCGGAAGTGTTTATAATCTCTTCCACTCGTCTGACGATGAATTATCTGAGTATTTTCCACATCGTTGTCATGACTTTTGCGACTTCCTGTTAACCACGGAGGCAGCCATGTATAGTGTTTGTTTACATTTTTCGGTCACCGCACTGGCCAGTTACAATCGTGACGACCGACGCACCGTCACGGATGGAGAAATCGTATTACGCTAAAGCCGTCAGTCACACTGATTTGCAGTGAATATTCATTATTATTGTAGCCTGATGGAAATTAGGTGATGGGTGTGTGTTAAAATATTAAAAATGATAAATAGCATAAATACAAAAAGTTCATTATTGGAATACATAAGGTTAAAAATTAAAACCATTTCAGTGTGGTAGTATTAAAAAAGGTCATGTCTTTGTGAAAAGGTATGGAATTTGTTGTGAGTTCATGCACTGTATTGGTTTTGTTCTTTGAACACAGTGATGTTAATGCACGGTTCATTTTGTGCACCGGTAAAACATATACCTGTCTTGAATTGGAAAAAAATCATATTTTATTTTTTAATAAAGAAGGGTTCGGTGAATGCGCATATGAAACTGGTGGGGTTCAGTACCTCCAACAAGGTTAAGAACCACTGATTTAAGTTTTTATTATTATTTATCTATTCTGCTTTGTGTCTCTAAATCTTTGTATTATTTTAACTTATTTGTTCAGGTGCATTTTCCTTTAGACATCTTGATGTTTGTTCAGAATTTATATGTCTTGTATTCCTATATATTTTCAATAAAGGTGAAAAAAAATGTCCTAACCCTAACCCATCTTAGAGGGGCATAGCAATTTGTTTTATTTTTATTCAGCAAACCTGAAAACTTCTGTGTGTTTCTTGTTTCAGTTTTACACCACTTTTGAGTCATCTCCACGATGAATAAAGTTGAAAGAATCATCAACAGGTGTCATCATTTGAGGACTTATCTGTCTATCTGCACCAGGGAGGTCAGATTAATTATTATGTGGATACTCACTGATATCACGATGTAAAATGTCATATTCTGAAACAGTCACTTTCAATAATCCATCCATGCAGACTCAGGAGGAGAAAAATCTCTATGCGTTACATTTTCCAAACCAAAAGCTCAACTGTGTCGCTAATAGAGCAACATTATGTGTCGGATAGTTTTCTCTGGCCTTAAATTGTGACCCTGTAGAACAAAAGCTCTGTCACTGAAGAAAGCCCGTCCTGGCTCGAGTCCAAATTTGCTCGGGACGTCGGGCTACACCCAAGGAATTTAAGCAAATATTCCATTCACAGGAGCCTATTCAGGTCAATAAATGCTTTAAAGAACACTCGAGTGACCCCAAATTCTCACAGATTTGTTGCGAACTCAAATTCTCAGACTGGTCTATTACTGACCTATATACGTGTGTTTATGTTGGACCCAAACTGAAGCTGCAGAGAAATGAGGACAGAATCAAAGTAATAACAGGATCATAACTAATCCACAGCAACTTCTACAAACAATGAAGGCACATTTTTTCCTGACAGGACTTTCTGTTATACTTTTCATCTTTTATGTTTTCATTAACTTTACATCCCTTGGATTGAAATGATTTCTTGAGAGTGCATTAATTTATTTCAGCAAAGGGTAGGAACCTCCAGAGATCAAATCTAAATGTAAACGGCCTTGGCTTTAGAAGATATCTGATAGGAGTCTCACTAAATGTACATTTAATTGGGACGTTTCTCAGCTAATGCGTTAAAATCCTCGTTTTATTTTCCCTGACTTGTCATTCATTTTCCAGATCGGGTTCCTAGAGACTATCACGTGGGAAAAAAACAACAATGTAAAGATAAAACTTATTATTTCATACATATTAATAACTTCAGTGCTGGACCCTCTGTGAAGTATAATTACTTAAAATCAAGACAAACATCCTTATTTGCATGGCTATGTTTGGGAATATTACACCAAATTCTCCCACATTTGTTGCTTATTCTCACACTGGTCTATTACTGACCTATATATGTGAGTTTATGTTGGACCCAAACTGAAACTGCAGAGGAACGAGGACAGAATCAAAGTAATAACAGGATCATAACTAATCCCCAAAAACAATGAGGGTACACATTTTCCTGACATTTTTTGAGTGCATACATGTATTTCAATATAAGATGGAAACCTCACGTAAGAGTCTCATTAAAATACATTTAATTTCTCACCAAATGAGGTGAAATCATCATTTTATTTGCCTGACAACAGGTTATTTTGTGACAGTCACGAGGTTAGGAAGTCTAAAATTTTTGTTAATGTCTCATCCGTAAGAACTTAAGTAGAACCCTTTGTAAATATAGTTTTTTCTTTTGTTCAGACAAGGAATAGTTTTTAGTTTTTAGATGTTAAAAACTAAACTAAACTAAAAACTAAAAACTATTCCTTGTCTGAACAAAAGAAAAAACTATATTTACATAAACAGAAGACAAAATGAACGTCTTTAGCCTAGAACCCTTTGTGAAGCATAATTATTTAAGCAAATGACACAGATACCTATTATTATTATTATTATACCAAATTCCTGCAGATTTGTTACTACTTCTCAGACTTGACCTATATATGTGTGTTTATGTTGGACCAAAACGTGTACATTCCTATACCTATGCATTCAGGCTTTGGACATTTAGAACGTGTGGAACCCTTTGTGAAATACAATTATTTAAGCAAAAGACAAAGATACTTATTATGATTATTCTTATTCTTATTATTCCAAATTCCTTCAGATTGGCTGCTAATTCTCAGACTTCACCTATATATGTGTGTTTATGTTGGACCAAAACCTGAGAAACTGCGAGAACATTAACAAAACAGCACCATAGTGACTTTTATACACCCTAAAGTTACATATTTTTCTGTCAGAATTCAGATTGTTGGATCTATTTCTATATGTTCAGGTTTTGGATGTATAGAATGTATGGAACCCTCTGTGATATATAAGTATTTAAGCAAAAGACAAAGATACTTTTATTATTATTATTATTACTATCCCAAATTCCTTCAGATTTGTTGCTAATTCTCAGATTTGACCTATATATGTGTTTATGTTAGACCAAAACCTGAAAAGCTGCAGGAAAATGAAGAAAAATAGCACCATAATCATGTGTTTATGTTTGTTTACGCATTTGGCAGACGCTTTTTTCCAAAGCGACTTACAGGGGAAAACCAATTAAATCACTCAATCAATCAAATTTTATTTATATAGCGCCAGATCACAAAAAAGTTATCTCTTGACATTTTATATATAGAGTTGGTCAAAACCAGACTCTAAGTCAGTTCTACAGAAACCCAACAGAATCCTCCAGGAGCAAACACTTGTGACTGGTGACAGTGGCGAGGAAAAACTTCCCTTTAACAGGCAGAAACCTCGAGCAGACCCAGACTCCTGGAGGATGGCCGTCTGCCTTGACCAGTTGGGGTTAAAG